>NW_017678396.1:0-2583 GCF_001879085.1 Nicotiana attenuata
AGCCTTCATATCATGACACGTCATCTTTCAATCACTTCAATATGTAAACTTCAATTTTTTCCAATACAGATAGTCCCCCCACTTGCCATTTATTCATCAATTGAATATTTGGGAAGTGAATTTTATTAAAGCAGGAATATTTGTCGTCATTAATGCTATGATAGAATCGACGCTTCAGTTGTCACTTCCATTTAATGCTTGTTAAACGTGGCATCTTTTTGTTGGTTCTACGACTTTGCAGCGCTTTTAAAGCTCTTTTACGGCTTCACCAATTACGAAGCGACAGTTCTCATTATGACCTTTCCATCATTGTACTTTTTTCTTTGACGGTTGCTTCTTAGTATAAATATAGTTCTCATCTTTGTCTTTCTCATATAAATTTCAAAGCTTTCAGAATATTCAATTCTTGTTCTTCATCTTCCTCGTACTGTCATGTCTTCATCAAACCCTAACCCTAGGAGAGTCCCCATAGTTGATAACTTTCCTCTTGCCCCCAATAGGAGTAGAAAAGGAGGTAGACTACGTAATTTAGGGTCTTCATCCATAGTGGTTCTTCTCTTCCTTCATCTAGTTCCATCCCCTCTTCTAGAACCAGAGGTTCTCTTTCTCAAAAATCTTCTTCTAGGGGTAAGGAACCTTCTGAACCTCTTCATGAACCTTCAATAGACGAAATAGTTCCTGTGGAACTATCTTTCTATAATGATAGAGAATCCCTTAGAAATCAAGTGTCTTCTTTAGATCGTGCTAATATTTACCCCACTCAGATCATTGAAGGTTTAATTGCTTTGGTTCGCAAAGAATGTCATTGCAGTCATGACTTCCCTATTATAACCCCCAATGCAAACCAAAGAATTACTTCCTATTTGGGGTTTTCTTTTGTTTATACATACCCCTTCACATTAGGTTTCAAACCTGCTATTGGCCCCATTATCCTTGAATTCTGTCGTTTCTTCGACGTTTGTTTAGGTCAAATTGGTCCTCTAGTGTGGAGGGTTGTTGCATGTTTGAGGCATTTGACTAACATGGCAGGTGTGCCTTTTACCTTTTCTTATCTAATACACCTTTATTCACCTAGACTCTTTCGCCAAGGTGTCTTTACCTTAGTAGCAAGGAGTAAAAGAGTTTTGGTTAATCCAGGAGATGACAAAGACCGTAGCTGGTATGTCAGGTTTGTTGCTACCCCCACTGTTGGTTTAGTGGGTGATGAGAATGTTCCCTTCCCTGAGAAGTGGAATTTTGCACGTGAGTTTTTTTATAACTTTCCGGTACCTTTTTTCTTCAATTTTGTTGATTATTATCCTAATTTTCCTTCTTTTTTTCCAGCAATCATGGGAATTGTTGATGATATTCTCAATTTTCGTGGTTGGGTAGGAAAGTTGTTGAATACTGCCCCAATGGAGGGTAGATCTTAGAAGACTCTTTCCCAACGATTTGGTTGGAAAGTGAAAACTCATGGTAAGAGAGTATATTTTTTTTTATATTGCTTTTTCTTGAACTTACTTTAATCCTTCTTTTTATCAGGATTTGTTGTTCGAGGTGTTAGGGCTGAGGCAATCGTAGCTTCTCGAATTTCTTTGAAAGGGCCGAAGAGATAATTTTGGGCTCTTCATTGAAAATAAAAGCTACTAATGAGCAAGATTCTGATGAAGAAGAAGACGAGAGCTCCTTGGTGAAAAGGCCACGAGCCCGTAGACGGATTGTCTCTGATGAATAAGCTTCTTCCCCTCGTTCGGTTCCTCTTCCCGAGTCTGTTGAAGCCCTGGTGGTGATCCCTGATGATGATGTTCCCGTTGCTGCTCATGATTCTGTTGAACAGCTTTTTGACCGCGGGTTTGGTAGTGAAAATTTAGGCTCGATTTCTGATGAAGCACCCCTTGCTTCTTTTTCTACTCTCGTTCCTGTGATTCCTTCTTTGCCGATCGTGGACGTTTTCGTTCCTCCCCAGGCTGTTTTGACGGCTTCTACTATTCCTCCAACAATTCCCTCTCCACCTGTTCATCATACTGAGGTTGGTTCCTCGAGTAGGGATACTGCTATGAGGCAAGTCACTATTGAAGTTCCTGCTGAGGGCAATCTTTTAAGGAAATCAGGTCAAGCAGATGTGTGGCTAAAGCCTTTGATTGGTCCAGTTGAAAGAGCTAAGCTTGATAGCCATAGTTCTTTGACCTTGATGAACGATATAGTGCATGCTTCTCTAAAGGTATCCCTTTTTCAAGCTTTACTTTATCCTTTTTCTATTTTCAGAGTTCTCATCTTTCCTTCTCTTTTTTTGTTTAGGTCAATTTAATTGGCACGAAAATGATGAAAAGAGTTACCCTCTCTGAACACTTAGTGCGTGACTACCAAATGGAGGCGGATAATTGGAAGGAACAGTGTGACAGTCTTCAAATCGATGTGAAAACCTTAGAAGAAAGTAAAAGTACCTTGGAGCAGCAGGTAAGGGCCTTGACTTCAGAGTTGGCAGTTGTAAAAGCTTCCTCAAATCAAGCAAATAAAGAGAAGTTGCGTCTTGAAACCTCTTTTTCTGAGCAACTTTCCAAGGCCAGTGAGGAGATTAGAGAGTTGAAGGCTCGTCTTGGGGTG
>NW_017678396.1:16195-22172 GCF_001879085.1 Nicotiana attenuata
AAATTCGTGACCGTAAGGGCACAGAAAACCAAGTCGCTGATCATCTTTCACTACTTGAGGGAGCTGAAAATTCAACTGAGGTTGAGGACATTCTGGAAACCTTTCCAGACGAGCAACTGGTCGCGGCCAATCTTGAGGAAGTGCCATGGTATGCAGACTTTGCAAAGTACCTGGCATGTGGCATAGTTCTTTATGATCTGTCCTCGGTACAAAAGAAAAATTTTTATCGTGACTGCCGCATGTACTATTGGGATGAACCTTACCTGTTTCGAATATGTGTTGATAATATGATCCGGAGGTGTGTCCCCGAGATAGAACAATCTTCTATTTTGCAGGCATGTCATGCATCAGCATATGGAGGGCATTTCGGAGGAGTTAGGACAGCTGCGAAAATGCTAGAGGCCGGTTTCTTTTGGCCAACAGTGTTCAAAGATGCGCACCAATGGGTGAAGGGCTGCAATGAATGTCAGCGAACTGGGAACATTTCCCGGCGCCATGAGATGCCCATGAACCCGATCCAAGAGGTGAAAGTGTTTGATGTATGGGGGATTGACTTCATGGGACCCTTCGTTAGCTCCTTTGGCAATAAGTATATACTTGTTGCTGTAGATTATGTGTCCAAATGGGTAGAAGCTGCTGCATTTCCCACTAATGATGCAAGAGTTGTGGTGGGGTTTTTGAAGAAGAACATATTCATCCGTTTTGGGACATCGAGAGCCATAATCAATGACGGAGGCACTCACTTCTATAATCGAGCTTTTGAGAAGCTGCTCGCAAAGTATGATGTGCGTCACAGGGTGGCAACACCGTATCATCTGCAGACAAGTGGACAGGTGGAAGTGTCTAATAGAGAGATAACGAGTGTATTGACCAAGACTGTAAATGCCACAAGAACTAATTGGGCGAAAAAGCTAGATGATGCACTCTGGGCTTATAGAACTGATTTTAAAACACCAATTGGTATGTCACCATATAAGTTGGTGTTTGGGAAGGCTTGCCACTTGTCAGTGGAACTTGAACACAAAGCTTGGTGGGCACTGAAACAGTTGAACCTAGACATTGAACTTGCGGGCACAACGAGAATCACTGAATTGCATGAGCTTGACGAGTTCAGACATCTTGTTTTTGAAAGCACAAAATTGTACAAGGAAAGAATGAAGAGGTTGCATGACCAGAACATTGTTGAGCGACATTTCAAACCCGGGGACATGGTATTGCTCTACAACTCATGATTACGGCTGTTCCCCGGTAAGCTTAAGTCACGATGGTCTGGTCCATTTCGAGTGGTCGAAGTATTCCCTTCAAGGGTTGTGGAAATTACCTCGGAAAAAGACTCTCGCACATTTAGAGTCAATGGGCAGCGATTGAAGCTATATGTAGGTATGAGTGTACCAAAAGAAGTGACAGAGATCAATTTGACGGAACCTCAGAGGTCGAGCGAACCATAAATGCACTTATCTGCGTCGTGCCGCGACGTTAAATCAGGCGCTGCGTGGGAGGCAACCCACGACTGTTGTATTTCATTCGTGTATGTAACCAAAAAAAATGGGCAAACCACCGCGACCGCGGGGGAACCTCGGCAAGGATTCTGCCTCAAGGTTTTGCAGCTTACCGCAACCGCGGTGACATCGTCCAACCCACCGCGACCGCGGTGGGACCGCGGTAGAACCACGGTGATACGTAAACATTCTGCCTCAACTTTTTAAACCCACCGCGGCCGCGGTGGGTACCAGGTATTTTTTTTTTATTTTACATTTTTTTCCTTTTTCTTTCTTTTTCTTCTTCTTTTTAATTTTATAACCCCCTCTACTTATTCCCTAAAACAAAAAAAAACACCCGATTCCCCTCATCTATTTCTCCATCTCTCTCTCTCTAAACCCTAACTCTCCCAATTTCTCTCTTCTTCTTCTTCTTCTTCTTCACTCACCCCAACTCCCCCATATCCATTCCTCCCACCCCTTCTTCCATTAAGGTATGTTACTCCTTTCTCCCCTCTCTTTTCTTTTTGTATTTTGTTGTAGTTTATGCTAGTTTAATGTTTTAATGGTGTAGTAATTGTTACTAGATTTTTATTAGTTTCTTCGTGTTTTGCTTGTGAATTTCGTTGTTGGGACTAATTGGTGAAGGGGCCGTGTGTATAGTGTGGTGGAAAGGTGGATGGTTGTGGGTGTTGAATGAAGTGTTGTGGGGTGTGATGGTATAGTTGAATCTTTGATTTGGGGAGGAATTGATGTCACATTATGGGCTATGTGTATGAAGAATCCGTCTTGCCCACAAGGTGTTTGGGGTATTGCCACAATGGAGTTATAAGGGGCTAATGTGACATGGTTGTGGTGAAGTCTGAGTAACCACCCATAGTCACACATTTCACACACTCACTAATAGGTGTTTCTCTGTTTGGCTGGTAAAATGAGTTCATCTAGGAAGAGACGCAATACCGGGTCCTCCGCTAGTGGACCGGGTAGCTCCTCGAGAGCTAGGAGCCAAGCCAGTGCACCTCAGTTTGACAATACTAGGTTTGTATCCAAACCGGCGGAGGACCGGTATAATGCAAAGGCAGTGAAGAAATTACTACATGAGGTGCATATTGACCGACAAGCCTTAGAGGTAGAATGCCCGAACATCTTCAATGATTTGAGGGGGTGTCAGCTGGACATCTTCTTCGAGGTACCGGAGGAGGCCAATGTTCGATTAGTTAAGGAGTTCTATGCTAACTGCTCGGAACATGAGAATGGGGTGGTTACTGTGCGCAATACCCGGGTAGATGCTTCCATCGAGACCATCCGCAGGGTTTACCGGCTGCCAGTGTTCAGGGGAGAGTCTGATGATTATCGTACTTTAAGCTCAACGCGTGCCTGGTGGCCAACTCTTCTGGAGACTATCTGTGTGCCAGACAGGGAACACATGTGGATGTAGCCCAGGATCACACTTGGGAGGCTAAGTGTTGGCTCACCATCATAGACAGTCGGTTGTTGCCCTCCAGCAACACGACCGATGTCAATCTACCATGGGCGTCAGCAATCTATTATTTCATGGCCCACAGGGATTTTCATGTGGCCAGGCTCCTCCATGACGAGATGCTCATTAGATCACCTGAGTTGCTCAAGGGCTTCTACTTCCCTTCTCTAGTCACCAGGCTGTGTCATCTTGCTAGAGTCCCTGAAGACCCTAGAGTTGATGGGAAATTACCATTGAAAGCCCCGTTCTTGGCAAGAAAAATCAGAATTGGGATGGAGCCGGGTGTGAATGTTGATGACTCAGATGATGAATCTGATGATGATGATGATGCGGCAGCTGAGGTCCCACCACCTCCGAGAGTGGAAGAGGCAGGCCCATCACAGCCATGCCGGAGCACCCGCATGACAACTTTGGAGAAGGAGATGGCTGGGTTGCGTGCCTCAGTCACTAATTTGGGTGCTCGTGTAGATGCGGTGGCTGACCGGCAGGTGAAGTCAGAAAAGAAATTCTTAGGCCGGTTGAGAGCTCTGGGTCGTGCTTGCAATGTGAACCCAGACACCGTCTCCGATCAGGAGTGATCCTTTAGAGAACTTCCTTTACCTCACTGTTCTTTAAATTTTTAAGCCATGAGGACATGTCTTCATTTTAAGTGTGGGGTGGGGGATACTTCATTGTATGTATGTAATTGTAACAATTGACTGTTTGATTTTGTTTTGTTTTGTTTTGCTTTGATTGTTTTGGTGTTCGAGTAATAGTTCATTAGGTAAGTTAAAATAGTAAGTGACTTGTCCCGACGACGGATCTCTTTCGGCGGGGTTCTTGAGGGACTAAGTCGAGAAAAAAAAATACCAAAAAGATTTTTTTATTTATTTTTCTTTCATTTTTAGGTAGTGTAGTAACTCCCCCTTGGTTTTTCTTTGGGCCACGGTTCTTTTCCAAGGGTTTAGCTTGAACCGGGTGTAGGTAGTTTTTGTTTATTTTGTTTCCTTTTAGTTTCTAGATTAGGATTAATGGGCTACGAGCTAAAATCGAAGAAAAAAACCCTCAGCGGTGATACACCTGAACACCATAGACACTAGAGTGTAACGCTTAGTCTCAATAGTTGAATCGTGCTAAAGTACCTTAAAATTGTATGTTTGTATCTAACTTGAACACTCAAAAGAGAATGTCTTGATAAACCAATCCATAGTGAGTCATGTGCCACGTGTGTGTGAGTTTTACTGTATTCCATGATTCACATTTGATGCCTAGAACTTGCCCTATGTGTTTGCAAAACGAAATAGTAGTTTCATTCAGTTTTAGAAGTGATATAGGCATTTCTTTGTTGAGCCAGACATATAAAGTAAACCCACCTGAATGTAATACATCTTAGTTAACCCCGTTGAGCCTATAAGCCCGTTTCTTTGGCAACCACATTGCGAACCTTACCCAATTGTTTGAATAGCCTGTTGTTTGAACCCTCTTACCTCCCATAAGCACTTGAATGGTATTGAAATTATGCAAAAGCAAAAGTATGGGGTGGGAGTGGAACCATTGAAATAGAGAAAAGGTGCAGAATTTTGAGGAGTAAAAGAAGAAGCACCACGGAAAAAAAAAGAAAAAAAAAACAAAAGAGAAAAAAAATGTTATAAATAAATGTAGTAATTGATAAGTGGTGGTTTGTTACAACTGCACCTAATGGATGGGGATGTTTAAAATAAATGTGGTGGAGTGTTTGGTTGACATAAGTATGGTCTTGAAGGTTAATGTACTTGTATTAAAAGTACTTAGGGAGGTTAGTCACTATATCTAAATATATCCTACCCGTCCCCTAGCCTACATTACAACCAAGTAAAGTCCTATTGATCTTAGACTGAGTGAGCTCGATTAGTAGAGTATTACACTACGAACAAGCCTATGGTGCATCTTTGTGGCATGTGAATGTCCTTTTTGAGAGTGAGTGAATTCTGTCTATCTAAGTTCCTAATTGCTCTAAATATCATTATATGTGGAACTACTCTCTTGTGTGATATGAGGGCATGTGATTCACAAAGGAAAGGTAAGTCTTGACTCTTGTATAGAGTTGTTTGAGTAAGTGCGAATGGTGCATGGTACGAAAGATTTGACTCTTGAGGTAAAGGTTGTTCACTACTAGGTGCAAGTTTGGTAAAATGTTCAAGGCGTGAGTCGTTAAGGGAAAAGCTTAGGGAAGGAACTTTGATGGAGTATGGTGGATTGCTTGAGGACTAGCAATGATTTAAGTGTGGGGTGTTGATATTAGGCTATATAGATGATGTTTACACCTTAATATTACCATGCTTTATTGTTGTTTTATACTCAAATTGCCAACAAAATGCTCTAAATGGTGTTCTTTTGTTTAGCAGGGAATATTCTAAGTGAGGAAGCACCACGGAGTGGTTTGGAGGCAATAATGTGAAGAAAATGCCCACTCAAGAAGTACCCGAGCACAAAGAAGCAAAAAAATGGCCTGGACAAATTGCACCGCGAAACCTCCAGGCAGAATGGTCAGCTCCCACCGCGGTCCTGCCGCGACCGCGGTGCTCACGCGTTAGAAAAATTGGGGACCAAAAAGTGTAAATTCGGGAAAACTTGTTCCAAACCCTTATAAGCTATAGAAACTCGCCCAAGATGGAATTAAGCTTGTTTTAGACTACTTTTGGAGGCAAAAACAAGTGTGAGAAGATCAACCAAACATTGGAGTTTTTCTATCTCTTTTATCTTCTTGCAATTACCCATTATGAATAATTTAGTAGTTTTATCTAGTTTTGTCATGAGTAGCTAATTCCTTTGTCTAGGATTTTGATGGAACCTATTGAAGAATGAACTTCTTGATTATGTTAATATAGTTTGCCAATTTAATCTCTATTTGTTCAACCACGTGCTTGTTGTAGTTAATTGACAGGATCCTCAATTAGCTGTGCCTATTTAGTGTGCGTAATTCGGGAGAGAGTGCATATTTAGGTCAATTGTTGAACAACACCACTCCCAAAGTATAAGAGGGATCTATAACTGCGGGTTT
>NW_017678397.1:0-17751 GCF_001879085.1 Nicotiana attenuata
GAGAGCGTTTCAGAAGCTCAAGACAGCTTTGACTACAGCCCTAATTTTGATATTGCCTACCGGTTCGGGGTCTTATTCTGTCTATTGTGATGCCTCGAGAGTTGGCCTTGGAGCGGTATTGATGCAGGATGGTAGGGTGATTGCCTACGCGTCCAGACTGTTGAAGATACATATGAAGAATTATCCTGTCCATGATCTTGAGTTAGCTGCCATTGTTCATTCCTTGAAGATCTTGCGTCATTACTTGTACGGTGTGCCTTGTGAGATATATACTGATCATCGGAGTTTGCAGCATCTGTTCAAGCAGAAGGACCTTAATTTGCGTCAGAGGAGATGGCTAGAGCTGCTGAAGGATTATGACATCACTATCTTGTATCACCCGGGCAAGGCCAATGTGGTGGCCGATGCTTTGAGCCGCCGGGCAGAGAGTTTGGGGAGTTTGGCTTATTTACCAGCAGCAAAGAGGCCTATGGCGATGGATGTTCAGGCCTTAGTCAGCCAGTTTGTGAGATTGGATCTTTCAGAGCCCAGTCGGGTTCTAGCTTGTGTGGTCTCTCGGTCTTTCTTGTTTGACCGTATCCGGGAGCTTCAGTTTGATGACCCTCATTTGCTTGCCCTCAAGGATAAAGTGTTACATGGCGATGCTCGAGATGTGACTATTGGTAGTGACGGAGTATTGAGGATGCAGGGTCGAGTTTGTGTACCCAATATTGATGGGCTTCGAGAGTTGATTCTAGAGGAGGCCCATAGTTCGCGGTATTCCATTCATCCGGGTGACGCGAAGATGTATCAGGACTTGAGGCAGCACTACTGGTGGAGGCGGATCAAGAAGGATATAGTTGGGTTTGTAGCTCGGTGCCTTAATTGTCAGCAGGTGAAGTATGAGCACCAGAGACCGGGTGGATTACTTCAGCAGATAGAGATTCCGGAGTGGAAGTGGGAGCGGATCACCATGGACTTCGTATCTGGGCTCCCACGGACCTTGAAGAAGTTCGATGCCATTTGGGTTTTGTGGATCGGCTGACCAAGTCCACGCATTTCATCCCTGTGTGTACCATCTATTCCTCGGAGCGGTTGGCGGAGATTTATATTCGGGAGATTGTCCATCTGCATGGTATTCCAGTTTCCATCATTTCAGACAGAGGTACTCAGTTCACATCGCGATTCTGGAGAGCCGTACAGCAGGAGTTGGGTACTCGGGTGGAATTAAGCACAGCATTTCACCCTCAGACGGACGCACAGTCCGAGCGCACTATTCAAATTCTTGAGGATATGCTCCGTGCGTGTGTGATTAAGTTTGGAGGTTCTTGGGATCAGTTCTTACCATTGGCGAAGTTTGCCTACAACAACAGCTATCAGTCCAGTATTCAGATGGCACCGTATGAGCCCTTATATGGTAGGCGATGTAGATCTCCGGTGGGTTGGTTCGAGCCGGGTGAGGCTAGATTATTGGGCACAGACTTGGTCCAGGATGCTTTGGAGAGAGTCAAGATGATTCAGGATAGATTCCGTACAGCCTAATCCAGACAGAACAGTTACGCGGACCGGAAGGTTCGTGATGTTTCCTATATGGTTGGAGCGGGTTCTGCTTCGGGTTTCGCCTATGAAGGGCGTTATGAGATCTGGGAAGAAAGGGAAGCTGAGTCCGAGGTTTATTGGCCCTTTTGAGATTTTGAGACACGTTGGGGAGGTTACTTACGAGCTTGCCTTACCTCCCAGCTTGGCAGGAGTCCATCCGGTATTTAATGTTTCGATGCTCCGGAGGTATCACGGTGATCCGTCGCACGTGTTGGATTTCAGCTCAGTCTAGTTGGAAAAGGATCTATCTTATGTTGAGGAGCCAGTGGCAATATTGGACAGGCAGGTTAGGAAGCTGAGGTAAAAGAACATTGCATCAGTGAAGGTTCAGTGGTGGGGTCAGCAAGTCGAGGAGGTGACCTGGGAGACCGAGCAGGATATGCGCAGCTGGTACCCTCATCTTTTCACTACTTCAGGTATGTCTTTGTGCTCGTTCGAGGATGAACAAATGTTTAAGTGTGGGAGGATGTAACGACCCGGCCGGTCGTTTTAGGAATTTACGCCCCGATCCCCTATTAACTGCTTTCCCCAAGTTTATTTCTACTATTTTGTTTTGCCGGGATGTTTGGTTTTGAGTTACGGAGAGTTTTGGGACACTTAGTCCCTAAATGAGAGTTTAAGTGTTGGAAAGTTGACCGTAGTCGGAACAGTGTGAAGATGGCCTCGGAATGGAAATCCGATGGTTCTGTTAGCTCCGTTAGGTGATTTCGGGCTTAGGGGCGTGGTCGGATTGTGTTTTGGAGGTCCATAGCTAATTTAGGCTTGAAATGCCGAAAGGTCAAATTTTGAAGTTTCCGGTTCGATAGTGAGACTTTGATTCGAGGGTCGGAATGGAATTCCGAGAGTTGCAGTGGTTCCGTTATGCCATTTGGGACGTGTATGCAAAATTCCAGATCATTCGGACGAGGTTTGATAGACTTTTTGATCAAAAGCGTATTTTGAGAAATTTGGAGTTCTTAGGCTTGAATCCATGGTTAATTTGAGGTTTCGATGTTGTTTTAGGTGTTTTAAGGATTGGTACAAGTTTGGAGAGTAGAATTATACTTGTTGGTGCCTTTGGTTGAGGTCCTGGGGGCCTCGGGATGAATTCGGATGGTTGACGGGAAATTTAGAAGATGTTGCAGCTGCTGTATTTTTTATTTTGCTGCCTCTGGTATTTTCGCATCTGCGGTATGGGGACCGCAGAAGCGGCTAAGGGGCCGCAGAAGCGGAATTTGGAAATTCCTCAAGAACCGCAGATGCGCTGAGATTTTCGCAGAAGCGCAACCGCTCCTGCGGTTATAGTTCCGCAGATGCGGAACCTGGCATTTAAATGAAAGTCGCAGATGCGACGTAGTTTTCGCAGAAGCGGGACCGCAGATGCGGTCCCAGGGCCCGCAAATGCGGGAATCGCTGGGCAGAACCTATAATTAGTTGCCTTTGCGAAATTGAGCCATTCTTTCACCATTTTCATCCGGGTTTGAAGCTTTTGAGAGAGATTTTTTAGGAAAACAAAGGGGAATCGCTTGGAGGTAACGTCCTTGACTTCATAACTCATTTTTATGTGATTAAAGACCTAATTAGTGGTGGAAAACTTGTGAAAAGTGGATAATTAGGGCTTGAGTTTAAGAGACCTAAAAAGGGGTATTTGAGGGGTCAATTGAACTCAGATTTCAGTGTTCTTCGTATGTATGAACTCGTGAGAGTATGAGGATTCCGAAATAGTAAATTTTACCCGATTCCGAGACGTGGGCCTGAAGGGCATTTTGGTCATTTTACCTAATTTCGCGTATTAGCTTATAATTTAATTATAGAATCAGTTACTTGAAGTGTTATTTACATTATAAAATTTAATTGAATAGATTTTGGCCATTTGGAGTCGGATACTCGTGGCAAAGGCGTGGTTTCGGGTTGACTTGCACTTGTTCGAGGTAAGTGGCTTGCCTAACCTTGCGTGGGGGACCTTTCCCCTTAGGATTTATATTGTGGTAATAAAATGCCTCGTACGTGAGGTGACGAGCGCGTACTTGTGCTAATTGTTGGAAATCCGATTTTTCATAAAAAATAGCCTTAAATTGTGTTCTTCCTTTTCTTGCTTACTCTGTTTGGAAACTAAACCTGCTTTAGCCTAGAGAAGCAAGTCTACTTGAATAAATTGCTCTATTTGCCTTAACTGCCTTAATTGTATTACGTGAACCATGCTAGGTTAGGATTACCTGCTTCACATTTGATATGAAATTGGTTGAATTGAATTCCTGTTGTTGCTGCGTATTTACTTTGGGACTACGGGACGGTATCCCGGGAGCTCCTCTGCATGTTTACCTGGGACTACGGAACGGTATTCCGGGAGATCCCCCTGCACTTTTACTTTGGGACTACGGGACGGTATCCCGGGAGCTCCCCTGTATGTTTACTTTGGGACACGGAATTGCATTCCGGGAGATCCCCCTACACGTTTATGAGTTGGACTACGGGACTGCACTCGGGAGATCCACTGGATATGATATTTATATTTGGGGACTAGAGGACGGTATCCTGGGAGATCCCCGGTTGTTATCTTGGAGCTGAGCTGTATTCTCTTACTGTGTTTTACTTGCCTCTGTGATTGTTGTTGTTGTCCTTTATATCTTGTGTTACTTATTTACACAGTTTATTTTACACTGTTAAACCTTATATCTTATTTAACCTCAGTAGGGCCCTAACCTTTCTCGCCACTACCCAACCGAGGTTAGGCATGGCACTTACTGAGTACCGCTGTGGTGTACTCATGCCCTTCCTGCGCATGTTTTTCATGTGCAGATCCAGGTACCTCTACTCAGGCTTACCATTCTTGAGGCGAGGCTATTCTACGGGACTTCGAGGTATATCTGCCGCGTCCGCAGACCGAGGAGTCTCTTTCTAGTCCTGCATTTAGTATTTAGCCCTTCTGTACTTTTTTGTTCTTGCTAGACATTCCGGAGATTAGAGCTAAGTATTTTCTCAGCTTGTGGATCCGTGAGTTTCCGGGTTTTGGAATAGTGTATTAGATTTTGAAAGGTTGTGTGTATATGCCGAGCAATATTTAAATACTATTTCTTTCAGTTATTCGGCTTTTGATTATTTATTCCGCAAGATTAGTTATTTTCCACATTTCTTAGGCTTACCTAGACGTAGAGACTAGGTGTCGTCACGATAGTTCACGGAGGGCGAACTGGGGTCGTGACAATATTATAAAGAGTCGACTCTGGTATAGCAGGATTATCCTTTGTAGATGCCTCCGATGAAATCGAAATAATAGTTCTATGTCATCCATTTCTTGTAAATGTCAATCAAAACGCATGATACTGTTAGCAATAATAAAAATACTGTTAGCAATAATAAAAAATGGTGTACCAGCAACGATTTTATTATGAGGCTACTCACTTCAGATTTGGTATACCTCTTCAAACAACTGAAATAACCATCACAAATATATCAAAGCAGAGCAATATTGCTAAACTTATATAGAAAGCAACATTGATAATATGGGACGAAGCGCTTATGACTAAGTGGCAACCGATGCCCGGAGTTCTGGAGATATATTGAATATCAACGAACCGTTTGGTGAAAAATTAATGATTTGGAAGGGGATTTCTATCAAGTACTACCAATAGTTTCAAAATCGACGAAAGCAGAGACTGTAAAAACTAGCTTGCCAAGATTATACTTGTAGCCTCAAATGAAAAAATTTCAACTGACAAGCAATATAAAGTAAGAATAGATCCAATATTCGGTGACTCTTGCTTCGTTTCAGAAATAAAGAAAAGCTTCTAATAAAAGATGATTTCGAAATAATAGTGCATTTAATAAGGGAAATATATTTCTATCATTATATTAAAATACAATTTGTGAAAATTGCATGATACAAAATAAAAAACTATATTAGCTAGCATAAATGAATATATTGATCAACTAAATAAAAGGTTGATCGCAAATTTTTATGGTAAAAATAAAATATTTTTTTAGTTTTTGAATCAGCAGAAGATCGTACCACAATTACTACCAAGAAGAATACTTAAATACTTTAATACCAAATGGCCTTCTATCACACAGGTTTGTTGTCAAGTTTAGTAATTCTTACGTATGTTAGTGTGACCATATATATAATATACTAAGTTAAAATTGATCTTCCATTGCATATATATTGATTTTGAAAAAAAAAACATATGCCCGTCATGCTACTGAAAAACTTAGATTCGCCGAATAGCTTGTGTAATAGCACATAGATGGTATATAGAAGTTTTGACAATAACGCCATACATGGAAAACTTATGATAATGGTCAATGCACTTCTAAGTATATTTCTATCCCTGAATTCAACTTTCGTCTTCCGAAACTAAGGAATATCCTTTAAATTTGTGTGGAAAAAATGTTAGGTATGTTTATATTTTGCAATTATAATAAAGAAAGCACAAGGACAAACATCCTAAATATTACACTATATTTATCGCAGTATGTTTTCTTGCATGAACAACTATATGTTGTACTTTCAAGAGGAATATCAATACCGACAACAAGAGTTATGGTTACGGCAGAGCAACCAAAGCATTAGAAAGAAATTAACATACACAAAAAAAAATATCATTTACAAAGAAGTGCTCGGTAAGATACCATCACATCAAATACTTTTAAACTATAATACGTAATTATCTAATTAACATGACTAAATTGATCATTTGTGTAAGTTCTAATGATGTCCTTTCATTTTAAATTCACGTATTATGCTAATGTAATAAAAAAATTTGCCTTTTAGATGATATAAATGTATAAACCATTACGTGTCATTATTAATATGCAACGCACGTTTATAAATACTAGGATATTATTATAAAAGCACGAATGTTAGTTTACCAAAATTACTTTAATTACATCAAGCTTACCATTAAATTAATAGGCTATATTGGTAAAAAGACATACTGCCATAAAGCTAGGATTTTAATTAAAAAAATACGGACTTTAATTGGTCTTCTTTCCTTGTTGAAACCAAATTGTAAATATCATCCGAATAAAAAAATCGGTTCTATTTATTGTAGCACTTCATTCACAAAAGGAGACAAAAATATTCTATATTAATATTGATAACCATAATAATTTTATAACATATGTAGTTCTAAATAGATTCTACCTTTGAATTTTGATAAAAAGAAGAAAATTATAGTTCTAAATAGATTCTACCTTTGGATTTTGGTATCAAAAAAAAGAGCGGCTACATATTATTATCTGTTCTAGAGTTGGTTACATAAATTAGACATTATTTAATATTCTAATTAAATTATCTACTTCTTACTTTACTCTCCTCCAGATTATAATTTGCTAATAGCTACAATATTTTGCATTACTTTCATTAGTTTCTTCACTTAATTGAATATCTTAAAGCAAAATATTTGATTAATCTATAATCTAAAAACTCTCTGAATAAAGTGATGGCGAGATTATGTGAATAGCTTTGACCCAAAATATTCGACTATGTATATTTGTAGTCCATACATATGTACAGAAATTGTGGTTAAATTCCTCGAAAAGATTCTATAGTCGAAGGCTCGAAGCTAAAGTTACATATATATATAGGAAGAATTCATGAAAAAATGCAAATCGATGGCACATGGAAGTAGTAATACTAAAGTGAGATATTTGGATGCTATAATATTAAAGTGAGGACACATATTACTTAGTTATAATTAAATAATGCTGGTTAACGTTTGCTGGCATCTAGTATATTCGCAGCATTCTCTCTCTACATGAAATCCCAAAAATATGAATCTTCATATTTCATACCCCCTAAACCACCTGATAACTTCATACATTCAGCTCGACTAAACAATTCGAATAACAGTCAAAATAACAATATGAATATTGATACGCAAGCACCTACAACAAATCCTCCTCAATCTGTTACCAAATCATATCTAAATACCCTAACCTCTCATAATGATACCTCTCCACCCACTACCCAACATGAACCACTAAACCTTAGTTTAGTGATTAATGATGAACTGGAGGCACCAGTTGATCCCTCTAATTTTATTCCACTTTCTCTTGAAGAAAAAAATCGAATTTACAAACCATGGCAACATGCAGTAATTGTTAAGGTATATGGCTGCAAGATTGGACATCAAATACTTCGGCAAAAAATTTATACTTTATGGAGACCAACTGAAAATCTAACTCTCATTGATTTAGGATCAGATTTTTTTCTTCTTAAATTTCAAAAAGAGGAAAATAAGACTCATGCATTACATGATGGACCTTGGTTCATTTTAAATCACTTTCTATCCGTTCGTCAATGGGAACCAAAATTTATGACTTCTGAAACAAAAATCAATTATTCTGCTATATAGTTGCGGTTACCTGAATTACCTACTGAATTTTATGATTTTCAGATTCTTCAGAAAGTAGGTAATAAAATTGAAAAATTACTAACTGTTGATACTTGCACCTCCTCAACAACAAGAGGAAGATATGCCAGGATATGTGTTGAAATACCATTGGATCAACCATTACGAATACACATTTACATTGAAAATCATAGGCAAAATATCCTCTATGAAGGATTAAATTTGCTATGCACTAAGTGTGGTCGGATGGGGCACAATCAAAGAGCTTGTACCTACCAATTTCAGGATGAACATCCTACTGATACCTCTACCATCAACCAATCAACCTTTACTAACCCCAACCATTTTAATAACCAAATTCCATCTACTGAAGAATGGAAGACAGTGCAATACCCCAAAAAAGCATTCATGAGAAATAATTCTTACAAGGCAAATCAATTACAACCAGTGCAAACTTTGGCTGCTAATTCTACAAACTCTTCAGGTAAGCGTGTGTCAACTACTCCTAACAATCTTCCTTTTACAAAATTAACTATTACTAATACTAATTCTCCTACTAATCATAAGAATATTTCTGAAACGTCCATAACTCCTCTTTTAACCAATAGTAAATTTGCTACACTACTTCCTGATGATTTTGATAAGGCTAATCCTTTTAATAATTTTGCTGAAAATAGCCAATTAATTCCCTTAATTTCCACTCAAGTACCATCTCACTCGGCCCAATTAGAAAATCCCCACCACTCAATACCTATCCCAAGCCATGCAGATAGACACGTTATCCCACCCCACATGCAAGGCATACTACACTGTCCAAAAACACCTTATTCACCACCCCAAGAAAACCTACTACACAATCTATCCAATTATCCAACACCTAAGTCTAATACCGGAATATCATCACCTTTCACTAACCCTATTGTAGCTCCCATGCAACTAGGTCATGATGATATCCCCATCTCTACAAACCATTCAAACACACAAACTACAAATCTGTAACGACCCGACTAGTCGTTTTGAGTAATTTCATCCGGTTGGGCAGTTTAAGGTCACGAGTAGCTTCATATTTGCGTGCGCAGTCCGAGCGTGAAACCGGAAAGCTTTTATGTGAAAATATAAAGAAAAAACATAGTAATTTTTAGAGTTAAAATTTGGTTTTTAGTTGACTTTGGTCAACATTTTTGGTAAACGGACCCGGATCTGTGTTCCGACGATCCCGGAAGGTCCGCGATAAAATATGGGACTTGGGCGTATGCCCGTAATTGAATTCCGAGGTCCCTAGCCTTAGAAAATAATTTTTGAAGAAAAAATTATTGTGCTGGGTTTTAAAGGAAATAAAGAAATGAATTAATGTTTGAACTCGTTCGTACCGGGCCCGTATTTTGGTTCCGAAGCCCGGTACAAGTTTGTTATGATATTTAAGTTCTATCTGTAAAATTTGGTGAAAACCGGAATTTGATTTGATGTGATTTGGACGTCCGGTTGAAAAGTTAGAAAATCATGAGTTTTGAGGTTAAATTCATAGTTTTTAATGTTGTTTTGATGATTTGATTGCACGAGAAAGTCCGTATGATGTTTTTAGACTTGCGTGCATGTTTGGTTTGGAGCCCCGAGGTCTTGGGTGAGTTTCGGATAGGTTTAGGCTATGTTGCGCTTGTTTTTGGATGCTTCATTGTCGTTTCTTCAAGCAAAAATAATACCATATTGAGCAATGAGATGCAAATTCATTTTTGTTTGAACCATTACATCCGTATCGAAATTACCGAGCCATAGGAAAAAGAATCATCGAATTTGGATATCGTATGAGGAAGTTATGCTCATTTTCGTGTCAGGAAAATTTGCTGGTTCTGGTGTAGTCGCAAATGCGAACTTTTTATCGCATTTACGATGCCCGGTTCGCAAATGCAAGGTTTTTGTCGCAAATGCGACTTCTACCAACCCTGTGTTGTTCGTAATTGCGAGAGGTTTGCAAATACGAACCCTGGGTCGCAAATGCGACATCTGAGGCCTGATAAGTGAGGTTTTTGACGAGATTTTCACCCATTTTTCAAGTTTCTCAAACCCTAAACCTCCATGGACGATTTTCCAAGGACCCAAACTTCTTCAAATCATCGGGTAAGTGTCTCTAATCAATTTTCAACTATATTTTGTGATTATATCTCAGATTTAACATCAAATTAATGAGAATCTAAAGGAAAATTTGGGGAAAATTGTGAAATCTTTCAAAAATATAAAATGATGATTTGAATGACCGAATGGTATCGAAATTAGATAATTTTATATGGGTGAACTCGTAGCGGAATGGGTGTTTGATTTTTGTAAATTTTGTCGGGTTCCGAGGTGCGGACCCGGGGAGTTGACTTTTGTTGACTTTTTGCAAATTGTATAAGAATCATAGTTTTGTCAATTGAAATTGTTTTCTCTTGCATTGTTTGATGTATTCAAGTCGTTTTTGGCTAGATTGAGCCGAGCGTTGATGAATTGGTAAAGGAAAAGCTAAATTGAGTATTGAATTGGCCGGGTTGAGGTAAGTATCTTGCCTAACCTTGTGTGGGGGACTTCCCCTTAGGATTTGAGTCTTCTATGCTAATTATAGTCTGTGCATGTGAGGTGACGAGTGGGTGCTCGGACTTATTTGCAGGAAATTTGCTCTAGGGTTCTTAGGTCCTTATGTTCATTATGTGAAAAGTAGCCCGTTATAATTGGTTTTCCTAATTGCTTAAATTGCCTCTATATGCTCCATATGACGTTATTAGCTTTCCTCTAATTCTATGTGTTACAATGACCCTTAATAACCTTAATTGAAGTGATTGCCTTCCTTATTGTCTTGATAATCCTTGATTGTAAGTTCCTCTATGACTTCGTGCAAATATGTTACATGTCCAATTGTTGTGGTTACCGGTGTAGCTATCACGTGCTTATTATGTCTTGTTGTTTTGTTGAGGTTATAGTGCTTTTTGGTTTTACCGTGACCCTTATTATGTATTGTTGACTCCCTTGCCGGGATGTTATTGTTTCTATCGTTGATTCCCTTGCCGGGATGTTATTGTTTCTATTGTTGACTCCCTTACCGGGATGTTGTTGTTTCTACTTTTTGGGTGAGGAAGAGTGATAAAGCACGAAGGGTGATGCCCTGCACATGTACATTTATATTGATATGGAATATAGTGCGGGATACCAAGAGATCCCCACCACATATATTGAGGATACTAAGAGATTCTCGGGATACCAAGAGAACCCCAGCACATATATTGAGGATACCAAGAGATCCCCGGCACATATATTGAGGATACTAAGAGATCCTCGGGATACCAAGAGATCCCCACCACATATATTGAGGATACTAAGAGATTCTCGGGATACCAAGAGATCCCCAGCACATATATTGAGGATACCAAGAGATCCTCGGGATACCAAGAGATCCCCGGCATATATATTAAGGATACTAAGAGATCCTCGGGATACCAAGAGATCCCCAGCACATATATTAAGGATACCAAGAGATCCTCGGGATACCAAGAGATCCCCAGCACACATATTGAGGTACTAAGAGATCCTCGGGATACTGAGAGATCCCCGATTATTATCTATGTATTGAGCTGTATTCCTTCTGTGATTATTTTGTCTCTGCAATAGCCGTTGTTATTCTTATTATCCTGTATTACTTCATACTGCTAGCAATTAATTATATTAAACAACTTCAACTTTTCTCGCTGATTTTTCCTAATTAGTTTAGAAATTGTAATTTACTTTATATTATGTAAATGAGATTTCTTGAACATCTTGAGTGCATTTATATGGACTTTATGTAATGCATAGCATGTTGATTTTGTTGTTAAAAGTGAGATGGAAAAATATGCGGGCACAAGGTGCCATGTGTGCTGAAGGTTTGGAAGTTGAGATTATGATATGAGAAATCGAGGGTTGAGATGGTCGGGATTGTGTACTAGTCATGATGTGATTGGCTGTGTTGGCATTGCCTTCTTCATTTGAGAACATTCTTACTTGTCTCTGCCCCTATTATGTCAGTGTTGATTTAGTTGGTTATCGTTAGTTATTACCCGTGTTCTCCCTTTATTGTTCCTATTGTTTGTATTTTGATTTCTCTCCGCTGTTGGTATTACCTCGTTATTTTTATCTCGATATTTTATTATCCCATCCTATTCATTTCATTTCACCAGTAGGTGTCTTGACTGTTCTTCGTCACTAGCCCACTGAGGTTAGTCTTGATACTTACTGGGCACTGCCGTGGTGTGCTCATACTACACTTCTGTACATTTTTGTGTACAAATCCAGGTATTTGGTCGATAGTAGCTGTGCGGGTCGTTGCGGTGGAGACACAAGGTTAACCTGCTGCAGCGTTCGCAGGTCTCGGAGTCACCTTCAGTTGTACTTATATTCATATGTTCCTTTTGTTTCGGAATAGTGACGTATTTATTTTGTATAACTACTCTTAGAAAGGCTTATGACTTGTACCATGTCACACCTCCTTTTTACACACTTACCCCGAAGGATAATGTATAAGGGAGTTTTTCCATTTAAAGTGACATTATTCTAAATGGAATTCTTTATTTATTTTTAAGAGTCGCCACTTGGGAAAGGATTGGCTTTTTGGTGTCCCAAGTCACCGGTTTAACTTAAATCCCAAATCGAGGAAAATTTCGACTTCCCAATTGGAGTCTGCGAACTAGAAGTTCTGAATAAGGAATTCTGTTGACCCGGGGGAAGGTGTTAGGCACCCCCGGATCCCGTGGTTCTAGCACGGTCGCTTAAACTATTGTAAATGGCCTAATATCTGATTTTAAAACATGTTCATCCTATAGTGCAATTTTAAAAAATATTCACCGCTTTTTAATTGATTTTAAAGAAGGTTGAACGTCGTCTAAAACGTATTTTTGGATCACGTCACATGAAATGCACCCGGATCCGTGACACATTTTATTTAACGTTTTGGGATTTGGATTTGGGTCACATGAAATGCACACCCGAATTTAGGAAACTGAAATTATTAAAGAGCGCGCCTAAAGTGACTAACGTATTATTAACTTTGCGGGAAGCCATAAAAATTCGCTAAATGGCACGTCCCGATTTCTATGGATTTTAAAGACGTAATTAAAGAGGGCCACGCAATTTATGAATTTTTGTTTGGCGCGGCGCACCTATATTTATTTTTAAAGGCCATCCTAAAATGAACTATTATTCTCTATTAGTGATTGTCTCTAAAGACCTAATTAATTAACCTTACGGATTTATCATTATTTAAAGCAGTAAAAGTCCGGGCCTCAAGATCAAGTCCAAATTTAAACAAGGGAAATTTCTATTGTTGAAAATCCCTTAGTTCAAATCTGCCACCTAAATTGAAGGCCCAAATCTTATATTACAATTTAAATCAATAGCCTTACTTAAGGCCCCTAGCCTACGGGGCTGCGAAATTGGCCCAAAACAAAACAGAACAAGGCAAATCCGTTCAGCCTTATGAAGGGATGTCTAATGCTGGGCCTAAGGATCAGCCCAAATGGGAGATACTCCTGATGGTTCGTAGTGCTGCCAAACGCCTTAATTCAAAGCTAAGCATTTGGGCTTGTATATGCAATGGCCAATCTATTAACCAGAGGCTGCCATGTTGGGCTCGTGAATGAGCCCAAGCCCGATGCAAGTTCTATTTGGGTATTGAAGTACTGATTTTGGTCACAACTAGACTTGAACAAATTCAATTGTTTGAAGTTCAAAACTCACGTATATTTTAACTTAATTGCATACTGATAATTCCGAAATTTTATAGCCATCTAGCCTTAGTTAATACTCTTCAAAGCCATGGTCTGGAAAACTAGAAGTAATTACTGGTATTCATTTCTGATTTTAACAAACAACATGATAAGCACATTAGGGTAATCAGTCCCTATAGTTACAGGTGATACTTCGATTTTCAATGACAAATACACATGCTGCTTTCAGATTCAAATCATGATAATATATTCTAATACTTTTAATAAGACTAAACTAATACTATTGAGCCACTATCATATTCTAAGCTTAAGTTTCAAATATGATAATAAAACTAAAACTAATTAAGTCCAACATTATTCAACGGGATAGCCATATAGTTCTATGAAAATCCAGCAGTCCATATAGTCCTATTAATACAAATGAAGCAATTGTCCGAATAACACTATTAAGCTAAGTATCTAAGCTAAATAACAACAGCAGGAAATCCATGTGAAAACCAGCAATTCTTCATCATTTAACTTCAAAATGCGATCATACATGTTGATCTAATCTTCAACATCACTTGAGTCTAAGAATGTACCTGGACATTGGAATAAAAGTGAAGAAATGGAAGGTCAGCTAAGCAGCACTAGACAGCAGCAATAACTTCAGCAGAAAACAGCAATTTCAAGTCCAAAAACCCAGGAAAATCAGGACTAAATACAATAGACTTCCAGACTAAGCTTCAATCAACCAAAACTCAGCTGAATTTTGAAAACCTAGCTTGATGAACCAATGCAATTGCCTAGAAACAGATCTGGACCCTTTTTTTGAATTTTCAGTAATCGTTTTTGCAGTAGTTTGAAACTTGGATTTGAATTTTGACTATCCTAAGCTCTAGAATTTGAATTTTTTTTATGAAATTTTCAGAGTTTGGATCTCTCTAGACTGCTGAAGCTGGTTTTTTGAATTTCAAATTTCAGAATTTTCTAGCTTCTCCCAACTTTATGACCTCAAAACTTCTAAACTTCTAAAACTTGTGAAACAAGGCAAGGGGTATGCCCTTTTATAGGCAAAGTCTAAGGCAAAGATCAGATTTTCCTTTTGCACTCTAAGCTCCTCTTTTATTTTTAGTTTTTAACTACTTAGTCCTTTACTTATTGGCTTATTGCCCAAGTTATACTATTAACTTCCTGAAATTTTAATCAGGACCCCATCTAGAAGGTTCTAGTGGTTTCCAATTTCAATTACTGCACTATTCTCTATTTTGAAATACCTATACTACCCTTGTCCTTACCCCTAAATTACATAACCTAGTCAACTAACCTCCAATCCTCCTACCTTGGTCAAATAACCATGGTCAATTACTCACAGGGACTGAAAGGTTCAGCTATAACCAAATTCAATTATAACAAAAGCTCTGAAATCTGAATTAACTACTGAATTCCGGATTGAAAACTATAACTATCTATTATCAGTCAAACCAAAAATTATGAAATGAACAAAATTAACACAGAATCAGTAAGAACAGAGGAGAAAAGAAAAATCGAACACTAGCAACGGAAGAACAGGCAGAAGTACTAATTGAATTATCAAAACTAAACTAATCAAATAAAACTATGTAATTAAGCAGGAAACAAAATCAAAGACTTAAACATGTGTTAACAACAAACTAAATAGACCTAAGACAAACAGGGAACAAACTCAAGAAATAATCCTGGGATCAATTCGGAACCCTAGCTTAAACCTAATGAAAGAAGGAGAAAAATGAAAAGAAGACACGAGGATTCACCAACTAGGCTTGATTCCTGACCCTCAACTCTGATTTGGTCTTCACTTGAATGCCTTCGAATATGACTCCTAAATAATATTATATGCCGGTTCTTTAACAAAACAAACACATAATATCATCTTAGAACCATTTGAACACTGATTAACACTCGAATCTGCGACTCAGACTTAGGCCTAAACCCTAGATTTGGGATTCGAAGGATTTTAGCCGGGTTTGAAAGAATCCGTTTTGAGATTGGGGAAGAGGGGGTTAAGGCGAGTCTGGGGTGTAAGTTTGGTGGGGTTTGAAGGCGACGCCGCCACCGGAGAACAAAGACCTGATTTTAAATCTAGAATGAAACTAATTAATTTCAAAAATTAACTAAATCCTAATTTTAAAAAGAAAACTTAAGTAAAAATGCAACATGACTATTTTTGTTATTTTCTCTTATTTTGTAATATTAATTAACTAATAAAACTAAAAATATAAAATGGAGTCCTAAATGCAAAGGTACTATATTTTTATATTTTTTATGAATTATACCAACTAAAGATGCACATAAAAATGCAAACAAACACAGATTTATGCAATCAAATCCTAAAAATCAAATAATTAACGGAAAAATCCTAATTTTATGTATTTTATAGGAATAATTCAAGCGAGGTAAAAATCACGTGCTCACAGCTGCCCCTCTTTGCTCGGAGACACGAAGAGTTTTCGGGCAAAGATAAATGAGCAACTATGGGATTTTTGCCTGCTTGGCACTCCATGAGAAGCATTTTTAAAACCGTCTAACCGAACCCTGCTTCAAAGGTTGCCTACATATCCTTGGCTATAAAGGAATCAGGTCAGTGTAGTTCTGGAAGGTTTGGTGGCTGGGACTACCAGGAGCTGTGAATTTCACTGCTGTTGCTGCTGCTACTGCTTGTTGACCTCCTTATTACACCAAAAAGGAAAATCAAAGCTAAGCTAGCTATGCCTAACAACTATGAGTTACAAGATTCCTATCTATACATCTCTTGAAGCTTGATCTTGAGTCTTAGCTGATTTTGTTGTGGACTCCGATCTGAATCTTGATGCTCGCAAGTTCTTGGTGTTGTTTCTTTCCGCAGCATTGGGTCAAAGCGGGATCGGCGGAGCTAGTGGCTTCAATCAGATTTTGAGCAATCTGCACCCTTGCTTGCTTCACATTTGAGTTCATTTCTTTTTTGTTCTTTTCTTCTTTTCTTGATTCTGGATTGAGGCTCGTTCCGTTGGTCGTCTCACACCCTATGCCTCGGTGTTAGACCTGCTTAAGACACCAAAACAAACAAACAAACGAAATTTTTCTGCCCCAGCTTTCACTAGGAAAATTTCGTGAGTTAGTTGTGACACTTATCTAAGCGATCAAATCAGGATTGTGTAGGGAGATCCTCGGTTTTTTGGCCGGGACTAGGAAAGAAAAAGCTCCTCGGTTTTTTGGCCGGGAGATCCTCGGTTTTTGGCCGGGATTTGGAAAGAAAAGGCTCCTCGGATTTTTGGCCGGGAGATCCTCGGTTTTTTGGCTGGGATTTGGAAAGAAAAAGCTCCTCGGTTTTTGGCCGGGAGATCCTCGGTTTTTTGGCCGGGATTTCAAAAGAAAAGGCTCCTCGGTTTTTTGGCCGGGAGATCCTCGATCTTTTGGCCGGGATTTGGAAAGAAAAAGCTCCTCGGTTTTTTGGCCGGGAGATCCTCAGTTTTTCGGCCGGGATATTTAAGGAAAGGGATCCTATGCTACCATGATTTGTTTTTCTTTTGGGATTTTCATTTTTTTTTCTTCTTTCTTTTTCTTTTGTTTTCCTCTTTATATGTTCCTTTTTATTTAGAAAAACGCATGAAAGAATTTGGGGGAAACTTCCTTTTTGGTCGTTTTCCTGCTGCAAAGCTGTTTCAGCGCTTGCGCATTTCATTTCCTTTTAGATTGCACCTGGTTCTTGCACGTTTCTTTGAATTAGACCTGTTTTCAACAAAGAACAATTTGTTAGTTTGAAACGGTGGTTGATTTTGTGGCCTTGATCATCTCAATTGCTTGATCCCGACCCCATTTCCGTTGAGAACTTTGCTATTCGTTTTCCTTGAGGGTGAATCTCTTTTCAAACCGACCGGGCTCAGCCTTCGGGATTTCATTATGACTCGCACGTGTGGGCTCTGACCTTTTCACTTTATTCTGCGTTTGCCTTTGATTTTCTTCTTTTCCAATGTTCTTGCTTCGGAAGCATCAATCACTATGGTCAATCGAGATTGGCCTGACGCACTCGCTGAGGCTGGGTATTTCTTCGACTCTGACCAGGCGGAACCCTGTGAAACCGGTCCTGCCACCTTTTCTTGTACTAGTTACGGAATCAG
>NW_017678397.1:18152-22172 GCF_001879085.1 Nicotiana attenuata
CTCATTTTCATTTTCTCTACTCATCATCGCCTTATGGTGCCCGAAGGTTTTCACCGATAAGACTCTCTCATTTTATTTCTCTCAATTTGAATTGTATCAGATTCCAACAATGCCGTTTGCCACTTCCATGCCTTTGTCAATTGATCGGAAGGACTTGGACAAGGTTTTGGGGTAAAAAGAATTTTGGGCAGAACTACAACTTTGGAACCATTTCGGCGGATTCATGGCCGAACCATTATATCATCTGCCCCAGTTTCATCTTTTGGGGGAAATTGGGATTTTGTTTTAGTGCGACTGAACCTCAGCGAGAGGCTGCCTACGTATCCTTTCGGAATCAAGTCAAACGTAGTTCAGGAAGGTTTGGTTTTGTTGTTTTTGTTTTGTTTTTTTTTTTCTTTTCTTTTTCTTTTTCTTTTCATCATATCATATTTTCTTTTTTCTTTTCTTTTTTTTTCTTTTTTTTTTCTTTTTCTCTTTTTCCATCATTTTTCTTTTCCTTTTCTTCTTTCTTTTTTTTTCTTTTTTCTCTTTTTTTTTTCTTTTTCTTTTCTTTTCTTTTCTTCTTCTTTTCCGCTGGTACTTCCGGGTTTCAAAGAGGGTGACCAAAGAAGCGTAACCGGCTCAAAGGGTTTACGAAGGGTTGATAGTGTTTGGGTAGCGAGAAGGAAAGCCTTCGTCATCTCAATTGCACAAAAGCCATCATCGCAGGAGGCCTAGACATAGTACCTTTTTATTGCATCTGTATTGGCTGCTGCTTCGGGATCATCTCCTTCAATGTCTCCCAGATACACTGCTCCTCTTGGCAGTATTTTCGGATGATGTGTGTTCCCTTCCAATTAAGAGCAAGTTTTCCTTTTGCTTCCTGGTGATGAGGAAGAATGCGTATCAACACCAGTTGTCCTATTTCAAGATTCCCGGGCCGCACTTTCTTGTTGTAAGCATGGGCCATTCTTTGTCGGTACAACTGCCCGGATGTTCCTTGAGTACAGCACACTCTTTTGTTGTAATGTATGGACCTTTCCAACCTGCGAACCAATTTCCCTTCAATTGTTCCAATTCTTTGTTTTATTTCCTCAAGGTTACCTTCTTTGCATTTCGACTCTTGATTCATTATTTCGAAAATCTGACAGCGTTTTGGGATCTAGGCATGAAGTCCGCAAGCATGTCATGTTATTTAAAGCTGCATTATTAAAACTGAAGAGAAGAAATGAAGGAGAGAACTAGCAAAATCAGAAAGAATAAAGAAAAATGAACGATGAAATATTGATTTCATTTTCTTGGAATTTTGAAGATAACAGGGTTCACATTCGGGAATTTAAAGACAAGAAACTACATGAAACATCCGAGTTACACCCTGGAATAACTCAGGATGCAGAAAAAGTAGCAGGACGGGTCTACCGGGACTCCCGCCTGATCGGGAATGGAATAGCCTTCTAGTTTTGAAGTTTGGCGTCCGGTCCCATGTATAACACCTCAACAGTGCTAGTGCCCTCTCTCGGTTGGACCATGTGGGTTTCGTAGAGCATTTTCCTCATTGCCCCACTTAGTTTCTCAATTTCTTCAGCCGTGAAAACCTTATCATCTTCCTCTTTACTGTACTTAGGCTTGACAAAAATTTCATACGAATGTACCACCTCATAATCGGCCAGTTTCATTTTTTGAAAGAATACTTCTGCTTCCTCAGCACTCACAGGCCTCTTAGGCGGGAAACGCCTTCTGGTGGCATTGTTTACCTCTTCTTCATTTGAATATTTCTCAAAAAGGGGGTTTTTTAGCAGCTCACCCAAGATCTCTTTACCCTTGTACGTAACCACCGTCTGATGATAATTCCCTGGTACCGCGGCAGGGTTCGTCATAGGCTTCTGTGGTACGCATCCAATAACCACTAGCTCACTCAGCCGAGGTGGTTTGATTGTCCCCTGCACCACATAGGCTTGCTTGGGTACGTACATTTGTGTCCCTTTTTTCAAATCAGCTTTCTTTTCTGGTTCTGTCTTGGTGATTTTGCTCTTCTTTTCCCCTTTCTCTTGCTTCGGGGCCACCTCGGGCTTTCTTTCTGCATCGGCAATAGCAATTATAGCTTTTAAGGCTAGATCGAATTTTCTGTCCTCACAGATCATCCCGATTACTGGCCCGTTGTTGTGAGCGGGCAGCGGATTATTGGTCACATTTGGGACCTCCTCGTCCCTCAGCACTATCTTCCCCTGCTCTATCAAGTCTTCCACGGCTCTTTTCAACGTCCAACAGTTTTCCGCACCATGCCCCTCAGCTCCTGAGTGATAAGCACATCGGACGCCCCGCTGATAGGATGGTGATTCGTGGTTTTGCCTGTTTGGGGGTATGGGCTACAGCAAATTCATTTGAACAAGCTTCGGGAACAGACTGGAGTATGGTTCACCGATTGGTGTAAAGTTTGGTCTCCTGGGTGGTTACCGTGGACGGAAGTTATTCTGCGGAGGTAGAGGATTATAGTGGTTCTAGTGGGGAGGCTTATTTCTTGGGAATGGAGCTTGATTTCTATTGGCATGTGGCTACGGTCGGGCAAAGGGTTGAGCGTTCATGACCGCATAAGGTGGAGGAGCATAAGCCATATCATGATGAGGGTAGTAATGTTGAGGGGTTCTTTCAGAAAACATGGGTCTGGGAGCGCGATGCCTCCTTGCCCCTGATGCTGCCATGGACGTTTCTTCTTTCTTCTTTCCTTTAGCCATTCCTCCAGACCCGCCTTGAATGGCCTGGGAGGTTGCTCTGATGGCTGACTGGCTCAAAATTCTACCCGTTTTCAAACCATTCTCTACCATCTCACCAATCTTGATTGCCTCTGCAAAAGGTTTGCCCATAGCCGACATCATGTTCTGGAAGTAATCGGCTTCCTGGGCCTGAAGAAATACGGTGACCATTTCCACTTCATCCATTGGGGGTTTCACCCTCGACGCTTGCTCACTCCACTTAATAGCATATTCCCTGAAACTTTCTGAGGGCTTCTTTTTCAAATTCGCCAAGGAGTTCCTGTCTGGCGGAATATCTATGTTGTACTGAAATTGTCGAACAAAGTCTCGGGCCAGATCATCCCAAATATGCCAACGCGAGACATCTTGGTCCATATACCATTCTGAAGCGATGCCAATCAAGCTTTCTCCAAAATATGCCATCAACAACTCTTCTTTGCCACCGGCTCCCCGTAACTGATTGCAATACTTCTTCAGGTGAGCAATGGGGTCACCGTGTCCGTCATACTTCTCAAATTTTGGTGTTCTGAACCCTGACGGCAAGTGTACATGCGGGAACATGCATAGGTCTGTATAGGAGACACTCTTTTGCCCACTCAAGCCTTGCATATTTTTCAAGCTCTACTCGAGGCTTCTCATTCTCTTTGGCATCTCAGCCTGCTCTGGGGCTTTGGGGTTTTTGTCTTGCCCTGGTGTAAGCTCGTATGGTGGTGGCTGAGAGTAATTATATGTGGGATATTGAGGAGGATCCACTGGAAAGATAGGGTTTTGGAAGGTGAAAGTTGAGGGATCAAAGGCAGGCCTTGGCAGTGAAGGTTGTGTTGTAGCAGGGCATGGTGGAGCAGTGAAGATGTTAGGAGCTGCTCCTGCTGGGAACACCTGGGGGCGGACCTCAGAAGGTGTTCCGATGAAGTGAGCGGTCATGGTAGGCTGTCCCAAAGGAGTATGAGGGTGGCTGATAGGGACTGTAATAGCACTCCAGATCTAGGGAATAACTCTGGGAATCCGGGAATGGTGCTTGGAGGTTCCTTTCCGTTGTTCCAAGCATCCCACATTTCCATCAATCGCAGGCGCAAGATCCGATTTTCTTCAGCTGTAAAAGATTCAGAGGCCGGGACCCCCGAGATGGGGCTGTCTTCGGGTATGGGGATTGCAGGCAGAGTCATTTCAGACGACATCTCTATATTTTCTTTGGATCTGGTGAAATAGCAATGTGAGGCCAGCTTACCACAAACCAACCACTGTTTCTAAAAAGCTCAGCTGGAAATTAGAATGTAATAACGGTTAGTTT
>NW_017678398.1:0-5523 GCF_001879085.1 Nicotiana attenuata
TCTATTATCGTATTAACGTGAATCTCCGGATTTTCTGACTTATGAACCAGAAAACGATATGCCTTGCTATTGGTTACATATCCAATAGATACACAATCAACCATTTTTGGACCTATCTTAACCTTTTTAGGTTTAGGAACTTGTACCTTAGCTACACACCCCCACACTTTGAAGTATTTCAAGCTGGGCTTCCTTCCTTTCCACTTTTCATAAGGAATGGACTGTGTTTTACTATGAGGTACACGGTTTATTATTCGGTTAGCTGTAAGTATAGCTTCCCCCCACAAGTTCTGTGGTAAACCAGAACTTATCAACAACGCATTCATCATCTCTTTCAACGTTCGAGTCTTTCTCTCCGCAATTCCATTAGATTGTGGAGAGTAAGGGGCAGTTGTTTGGTGAATAATGCCATTTTCCAAACATACTTCTTCAAAAGGAGATTCATATTCTCCACCCCTATCACTTCTTATCATTTTGATCTTTTTGTTTAGTTGTGTTTCAACTTCACTCTTGTATTGCTTGAAAGCATCAATTGCCTCATCTTTACTATTAAGTAAATAAACATAGCAATATCTCGTGTTATCGTCAATAAAAGTAATAAAATACCTTTTCCCACCGCGAGATGGTGTTGACTTCATGTCACAAATATCTGTGTGAATTAAGTCTAAAGGACTTGAATTCCTTTCAACGGACTTATAAGGATGCTTAGCATACTTTGATTCCACACATATTTGACATTTGGAATTAATGCAATCAAATTTTGACAATACTTCTAAATTTATCATTTTTCGCAATGTTTTGAAGTTGACGTGACCTAAGCGTGAATGCCATAAAGTGTTTGACTCAAGTAAGTAAGATGAAGCATTAGCTTTATTGATAGGAACTGCTATTACATTTAGCTTAAAAAGGCCCTCATCCAGGTAACCTTTTCCTACATACATATCATTCTTACTTAGTACAACACTATTGGAAACAAAAATACATTTGAATCCATTCTTGACAAGAAGTGAGGTAGACACCAGATTCTTGCGAATTTCTGGAACATGGAGAACTTGGTTTAGAGTCACAATCTTTCCCGACGTCATTTTCAACGCAATCTTGCCAACTCCTTCAATTTTGGCTGTAGACGAATTTCCCATGAAAATTGTCTCGTCGGGTCCTGCGGGGGCATAAGAAGAAAATAACTCCTTGTTAGCACAAACATGGCGGGTGGCTCCAGAATCAATCCACCATTCTTTAGGATTTCTTACCAAGTTGCATTCAGACAACATGGCATACAAGTCCTCCATTTCTTCAGCATTTTCAACCATGTTAGCTTGATTCTTCTTCTTCTTATCATTCTTTGGTGCACGACAATCCATGGCCTTATGCCCAGATTTTCCACAGTTGTGGCAATTACCCTTGAACTTTTTCTTGCTTGGGTAATTCTTTGGTCCAGAAGCCTTCTTTCTCTTCTTATTTTGTGGCGCCTCCTCAACAATATTAGCCCTTATTATTGTCGAGTTTCCACGTGACTTCTTTTCAGCATTTTTGTTGTCTTCTTCTATCCTCAAACGAACAATCAAGTCTTCTAGTATCATTTCCTTTCGCTTGTGTTTAAGATAGTTCTTAAAGTCCTTCCACAACGGAGGTAACTTCTCAATGAAAGCGGCGACTTGAAAGGCCTCATTAATGACCATACCTTCAGCAATAAATTCATAATTAATAACAAGATAAATCTTATTAATAAATTTATTGATTCGGGCCATACCTTCAGCAAGGAGGTCTTGCACAATAACTTGTAATTCTTGGACTTGAGTTATGACCGACCTAGTGTCAATCATCTTGAAATCCAAAAACCTTGCAGCCACGAACTTCTTAAGTCCGGCATCCTCAGTCTTGTACTTTTTCTCAAGCGCATTCCATAACGCTTTTGATGTTTCCATGACACTATAGACATTGTACAGGCTATCTTCCAAACAACTCAAGATGTAGTTCTTGCACAAGAAATCAGAATGTTTCCATGCTTCAGTTACAACACATCGTTCGTCATCTGGAGTGTTTTCAGCCAGGACCGGAGGATCCTCCTTGATGAATCGCTGCAAACTCAACGTAGTAAGATAGAAGAGCATCTTCATTTGCCAACGTTTCAAGTCAATACCGGAAAACTTTCCGGGTTTTTCTGCTGGTGCCATAGCATGAGCAGGAGTTGAACGGCTTGACGAGGCAGCAACACTCGTAACAGTAGCACCCGTTCCCTCAACATTTCCATTAGTTTGGTTTTTCAGAAGTTTACGCGGCCTGCCGCGGTTACGCCAGGACCGCGGCCGGAGTGGCCCTCTGAATCTGCAGCAGGGTTCTGGACCGCGGTTACGCCAGGACCGCGGCCAGACTATCCTTCTGAATCTTCAGTAGTGATCTGGCATTTAATTAATTATTAAATAATTAATTAAATAAGTTTTGTCCAAAAATAATCTTATCGATCGATCATTTGCCAAATCCAAAGCCAAAGCCGAGCCGAGCGACGACAATGGCGCGAGGGATCATTCTCTTCAACTCCTTTTAAGAGCTTTAAGAAGTGATTCTATATATAAGCACACAAATGTAGTTGTCCCTCACCAATGAGGGACAAAGTGCAAGTCAAAAGCTCACTTCATTCAAATTTTCATTTCCCTCCATTTTATTTCCCACCATTTCCAATTCACACTCTTATACTTTAAAGCCCAATACTTAAAGTCTTTGAAGCTCAANCCAACAATCCCCCACATGAATGGGGATGGACTGTAACAAGAATGATCATAGATGAAAGCTGTGTGATTTGCAAGTAAGGATTAATTGCATCTGGATAAGTAGGTTTCCCTTTGAACTTTCCGTAGTGAACATATGTCGGATATACTCGGTCAATCGGTAGATTTGATATCTTTGAACCGTCGAACTTTAGTGTATACCTAGACAACCATATGTCACACAACCAACCCTTAACCGTCTTTTGGTTCTCATTGTTGTGTTCGTTTCAGCCATGAACACCGCCTGGTTTCATAAGTGCATAAAGAATTGGCCTTACAGAATCCTCATTGAAGCGGCTTCCACTTCACACTTTACATAGGTGATTCCTAAACGTGTAATCCTTTAGATTGACACTATTTGATAAATACCACATCAAACTTAGGTAATCATTAAAGAACGTGTAAGGTTCTATCCTTGTTACTGAACATTGTCTTCATCACGAGAAGGGACCAAAGATTTTACTTTGACAATGTTGAACCGGTCAATCACAACTTTGTTTGAGCTCTTTGAACCTAGATCTCGGAACATCCAAAATTCTAGGTAGAGTTACCGCAATGTTGACTTGTCCTCGGTCATAGTCCCATTCCCTTAGATGATTTCTCAACTCCCTCTCTAGTTAAGCCTTTTGTAAGCGGATCCGCCACATTATCCTTTGATCTAACATAATCAATAGTGATAATTCCACTAGAAAGTAGTTGTCTAACGGTGTTATGTCTTCGTCGTATATGACGAGACTTTCCGTTACACATAACGCTCCCTGCCCGTCCTATTACAGCCTCACTATCGCAATGTATGCAAATAGGAGCCAAAGGCTTTGGCCAGAACGGAATGTCTTCTAAGAAATTTCGAAGCCATTCAGCTTCTTCACCGGCTTTATCCAAAGCTATAAACTCTGATTCCATTGTAGAGCGAGCGATGCACGTTTGTTTGGAAGACTTCCAAGATACTGCTCCTCCACCAACAGTAAAAACATATCCACTTGTGGACTTTGTTTCTGTTGAGCCGATTATCCAATTTGCATCACTATATCCTTCAATAACCGCAGGATATTTATTGTAGTGCAAAGCGTAGTCTTGGGTATATTCCAAATATCCCAGAACTCGTTTCATTGCCACCCAGTGATGTTTGTTTGGATTACTTGTGAATCGACTAAGTTTACTTATTGCACAAGCTATATCAGGTCGTGTACAGTTCATGATGTACATTAAGCTTCCCAACATATGAGCATACTCTAATTGAGACGTACTTTCACCTTTATTCTTTATAAGATGATGATTTAAGTCAATTGGAGTTCTTGCACTTCTAAATTCCAAGTGTTTGAATTTTTCAAGTACCATTTTCACGTAATGTGATTGAGACAAAGCTAGACCCTGAGGAGTCCTCTGGATTTTAATTCCTAGAATTACATCGGCAACTCCTAAGTCTTTCAAATCAAATTTATTAGCAAGCATACGCTTAGTAGCTTGAATGTCGGTAATGTCTTTTCTCATTATTAGCATATCATCAACATATAAGCAAACAATGACTATATGATTTGGAATGTTCTTAATGTAAACACATTTATCACATTCATTAATCTTAAACCCATTTGACAACATTGTTTGGTCAAATTTCGCATGCCATTGCTTAGGTGCTTGTTTTAGTCCATAAAGGGACTTAACAAGTCGACACACCTTCTTTTCTTTTTCCGGAACCACAAACCCTTCAGGTTGGTCCATGTAAATTTCTTCCTCTAGATCACCATTTAAGAAGGCTGTTTTTACATCCATTTGATGGATTTGAAGACCATACAAGGCGGCTAACGCTATTAGCATCCGAATGGATGTAATTCTTGTTACCGGCGAGTATGTGTCAAAATAGTCAAGACCTTCTCGCTGTCTAAACCCTTTGACAACAAGTCTTGCTTTGTATTTGTCAATAGTACCATCGTCTTTCATTTTCTTCTTGAAAATCCATTTAGAACCCAATGTTTTGTTACCTGGAGGAAGATGAACCAATTCCCAGGTATGGTTGCTCAATATGGATTCTATTTCATTATTGACAGCTTCTTTCCAATATTGTGCTTCTGAGGAAGACATTGCTTCCTTGAAGGTACGAGGCTCATTTTCTAGCAGGAAAGTCAGAAAATTTGGACCAAATGAAGTAGATGTCCGTTGACGTTTACTTCTTCTCGGATTTTCCTCATTAGGCATACCATCCGTTATTTCCTCCCGAGGTCGTTTTGACTTTTGGTAGGTCACTTTACTTTCCTTTTTTATACGGATAAATAGTTTCAAAGAAATTCAGAATTATCTGATTCTATTATCGTATTAACGTGAATCTCAGGATTTTCTGACTTATGAACCAGAAAATGATATGCCTTGCAATTGGTTACATATCCAATAAACACACAATCAACCGTTTTTGGATCTATCTTAACCCTTTTAGGTTTAGGAACTTGCACCTTAGCTAAACACCCCCACACTTTGAAGTATTTCAAGCTGGGCTTCCTTCCTTTCCATTTTTCATAGGGAATGGACTGTGTTTTACTATGAGGTACACGGTTGATTATTCGGTTAGCTGTAAGTATAGCTTGCCCCTACAAGTTCTGTGGTAAACCAGAACTTATCAACAACGCATTCATCATCTCTTTCAACGTTCGATTCTTTCTCTCCGCAATTCCATTAGATTGTGGAGAGTAAGGGGCAGTTGTTTGGTGAATAATGCCATTTTCCAAACATATTTCTTCAAAAGGAGATTCATATTCGCCACCCCTAT
>NW_017678398.1:17097-22172 GCF_001879085.1 Nicotiana attenuata
GTGTATTTACGTGTTTTTCTTATCGCTCAGCTGCCTTTACTTTTATTACTTACTGAGTTGGCGTACTCACATTACTCCCTGCACCTCTGTGTGCAGATTCAGGATTCTCAGGTCACGCTAGCGAGGGCTGATTTGCTTCCAGCAGGCTTGTTTGGAGTTGACTAGGTAGCTGCTCGGCGTTCGCCACCCAGCGCTTCTCCTTCCTACCTTTACTTTGTTTTTCCTAGTTTTGTATTAGATTATGTTGTCTTTTTATCCTCTTAGACAGATTCTAGATGCTCATGACTGGTGACACCCTGATGTCAGGCTGTGTTTGTCTTTGCGTTTGTTCTACTTCACGCTGTTTTGGGATTTTCACTTATTAATGACTTAATTATGAATTATTATAACTGCTAATTTATTTTGGGGGGTTTGTGTCGGCTGGCCTTGTTTCACGAGAGGCGCCATCATGACCGCTTCCGATTTGGGGTCGTGACAAGTTGGTATCAGAGCCTAGGTTACATAGGTGTCACGTCATGAGCAGGTTTAGTAGAGTCTCGCGGATCGGTACGGAGACGTCTGTATTTATCCTCGAGAGGCTGCAGAACCTTTAGGAAAACTTCAAATTCTTGAAATTCTTTTCGTGCGAATCTGTTGATCCGAGTACTAAACTTCTGTCATACTATTCTCTCACAGATGGTGAGGACACGAGCAACCGGACAGGATGGATGACCACCAGTACCACCAGCTGGGGCCACTAGAGGCCGAGGACGCGGTCGAGGCCGTGGTAGGGGTAGAGGTGTATCCCGCACAGCAGCTAGGGCAGCACCTGCAGATCCACCAGCCGCCCCAGTTCAGGATCAGGTCCTAGTTGTGGACGCTCCAGCAGTACCAGCTCAGGCACCAACTGTGCCCATTGTGATTCCAGGTCTTCAGGAGACCTTGGACCAGATCTTGACCGTGTGTACGAGTCTTGCTCAGGCGGTCGCAGTTTCTACTGCCGCAACCACTTCTCAGGTCGGGGGAGGCACTCAGACTCCCGCCGCCCGCACACCCGATTAGGTTTTTCAGGGGTTGCAGACACCGGAGGCACCACTAGCCCAGCCGGTGGCAGCTGCTTCGGGTTATGTAGCTCCAGCTATGCTAGAGGACGAGCAGCGCAGATTAGAGAGGTTTGGCAGACTCCAGCCTCCTACTTTCAGTGGTGCAGAGGGCGAGGACGCCCAGGGTTTCTTGGATAGATGTCAGAGGATTCTTTGCACCACGGGTATTCTGGAGACCAGTGGGGTCGTATTCATGACTTTTCAGTTTACGGGAGCTGCCTTCACTTGGTGGCAGGCTTATGAGAGGCGTAGGCCTGTTGGTTTGGCGCCCCTTACTTGGAAGCAGTTCTCCGCTCTATTTTTGGAGAAGTATGTGCCATAGTCCCGCAGGGATGAGTTGTGTAGGCAGTTCGAGCAGTTGCGACAGGGGGATATGACTGTTACACAGTCCAAGATGAGGTTCTCCGAGTTAGCTCGTCATGCTATCTGGTTGGTTGCTACGGAGAGAGGGAGGATCAGGAGGTTCGTTGATGGCCTCACCTATCAGCTTTGGATTCTCATGACTAGGGAGAGAGCGTCGGGTGCTACATTTGAGGAGGTTGTTGATATCGCTCGTGAGATTGAGTCAGTTCATTGCCAGGAGCGAGAGGAGAGGGAGGCTAAGAGGCCTCGAGGATCTGGCAGTTTTGGGGGGTGCTCCTTCGAGGGGTCAGTTTCAGCACGGCAGAGGCCGCCCATTCCGACATGCTCAGTCAGCTCGCCCAGGTTATCATGGGGCATTATCGGGCCATGGTTCTCACGGTTCTCAGCAGGGTCATTCCTCACTCAGTGCCCTTCTAGCCCAGGGTTCGTCCCGTGCTCCATCAGTTCAGGGCTCTTCTGTGCCAGGTGCGTCTACTAGTCATTCTGGTGCTAGGGGTCCTCTTTATTCCCCGTCTCTGGCACCAAGGAGTTGTTATGAGTGTGGAGAGTTGGGACATATGTGGAGGCAGTGTCCTTGCCGGGCTATTCTGGACTGTCATGCCAAAATAGTGACAGTAGCTATGCCGGGTGCGCCACAGATTGAGTGGCGAGGTTTGACTGATTATGTTCCCAGCAAGGTAATCTCATTCTTGAAGGCCCATCATATGGTTGGGAAAGGTTGTCTTTCATACTTAGCATTTGTGAGGGATGTCAGTGCAGAGATTCCCAGCATTGATTCTGTTCTTGTTGTGAGGGATTTTCCAGATGTGTTTCCTGTAGACCTGTCGGGCATGCCACCGGACAGGGATATCAATTTTGGTATTGATCTGGTGCTGGGCACTCAGCCTATTTCTATTCCATCGTATCGTATGGCACCAGCGGAGTTGAAGGAGTTAAAGGAGCAGCTTTAGGAACTCCTTGATAAGGGGTTTATCCGGCCTAGTGTGTCACCTTGGGGTGCGCCTGTTCTATTTATGAAGAAGAAGGATGGCACGATGAGGATGTGCATTGATTACAGGTAGTTGAACAAAGTAACAATCAAGAACAAGTACCCTTTGCCGCGTATCAATGATTTGTTCGACCAGATTCAGGGAGCGAGGGTGTTCTCCAAGATTGATCTTCGCTCAGGGTATCACCAGCTAAAGATCAGGGACTTAGATATTCTCAAGACAACTTTCAGGACCCGATATGGTCACTATGACTTCCTTGTCATGTCTTTTGGGCTGACCAATGCCCCAGCAACGTTCATGCATTTGATGAACAGCGTGTTCTGGCCTTATCTCAGCTCGTTCGTTATTGTTTTTATTGATGATATTCTGGTATACTCACGTAGTCAGGAGGAGCATGCGGAGCATTTGAGAGTGGTGTTGCAGAGATTGAGAGAGGAGAAGCTTTATGCGAAGTTCTCCAAATGTGAGTTTTGGCTCAGTTCAGTGGCCTTCTTAGAGCACGTGGTGTCCAGCGAGGGTATTCAGGTTGATCCGAAGAAGATAGAGGCGGTTCAGAGTTGGCCCAGACCGTCCTTATCCACAGAGATACGTAGCTTCCTTGGTTTGGCGGGTTATTACCCTCGGTTTGTTCAGGGATTTTCATCTATCGCATCGCCCTTGACCAAGTTGACTCAGAAGGGTGCTCCATTTCAGTGGTCTGATGAGTGTGAGGAGATCTTCCAGAAGCTCAAGACTGCCTTGACCACAGCTCCAGTATTAGTGTTGCCATCACTTCAGGTTCATATACAGTATATTGTGATGCTTCGAGAGTGGGTATTGGGTGTGTATTGATGCAGGAGGGTAGAGTTATTGCTTATTCTTCTCGTCCGTTGAAGCCCCATGAGAAGAACTACCCTGTTTATGATTTGGAGTTGGCAGCCATTGTTCATGCATTGAAGATTTGGAGGCATTATCTGTATGGTGTGTCTTGCGAGATATTTACTGATCATCGTAGCATCCAGCACTTATTCAAGCAGAAGGATCTCAATTTGAGGCAGCGGAGATGGTTGGAGCTGCTAAAGGATTATGATATTACTATCTTGTATCATCCAGGGAAGGCCAATGTGGTGGCCGATGCTTTGAGCCGGAATGCGGCGAGTATGGGGAGTTTGGCATATATTCCTGGTTGGGAGAGACCTCTTGCAGTTGATGTTCAGGCCTTGGCCAATCGGTTCGTGAGGTTGCATATTTCGGAGGCTAGTCGGGTATTGGCTTGTGTGATTTCTCGATCTTCCCTATTTGATCGCATCAGAGAGCGCCAGTATGATGATCCTCATTTGCTTGTCCTTAAGGACAGGGTTCATCATGATGATGCCAGAGATGTGACCATTGGTGATGATGGGGTATTGAGGATGCAAGGCCGGATATGTGTGCTCAATGTGGATGGTCTTCGGGAGTTGATTCTAGAGAAGGCCCATAGCTCGCGGTATTCCATTCATCCGGGTGCCGCGAAGATGTACCAGGATCTGAGACAACATTATTGGTGGAGGAGTTTGAAGAAGGACATTGTAGGATTCGTAGCTCGGTGTCTCAATTGTCAGCAGGTGAAATACGAGCATCAGAGATCGGGTGGCTTGCTTCAGCGGATGGATATTCCAGAGTGGAAGTGGGAGCGGATCACCATGGACCTCGTAGTTGGGCTGCCACGGACTTTGACGAAGTTCGATGCTATTTAGGTGATTGTGGATCGGCTTATCAAGTCCGTGCACTTCATTCCTGTGTGTACTACATATTGTTCAGAGCGGTTGGCAGAGATATATATCTGGGAGATTGTTCGTTTGCATGGTGTCCCAATTTTCATCATCTCAAATAGAGGTACACAGTTTACTTCACAGTTTTGGAGGTCGGTACAGTAAGGGTTGGGTACATAGGTTGAGTTTAGCACAACTTTTCACCCTCAGACGGACGGGCAATCCGAGCGCACTATTCAGATATTGGAGGACATGTTGCGCGCTTGTGTCATTGATTTTGGAGGGTCATGGGATCAGTTTCTGCCGCTCGCGGAGTTTGCTTATAACAACAGTTACCAGTCGAGTATTCAGATGGCTCCATATGAGGCTTTGTATGGGAGGCGGTATAGATCTCCGGTTGGTTGGTTTGAGCTGGGCGAGGCTAGGCTATTGGGTACAGACTTAGTGCAGGATGCCTTAGACAAGGTGAAGGTGATTCAGGAGAGGCTTCGTACAACAGTCGAGACAAAAAGTTATGCTGACAGGAAGGTTCGGGATGCGTCCTACATGGTTGGTGAGAAGGTTCTGTTGAAGGTTTCACCCATGAAGGGTGTTATGAGGTTTGGGAAGAAAGGTTAATTGAGTCCTCGGTTCATTGGGCCTTTTGAGGTACTTCGGAGGATTGGGGAGGTGACTTATGAGCTTGCTTTGCCACCCAGCTTGTCGAGTGTGCATCTGATATTTCATGTTTCTATGCTTCGGAAGTATGTGGGCGATCCATAGCATGTTCTAGATTTCATCACGGTTTAGCTAGATGATGATTTGACTTATGATGTGGAGCCGGTAGTCTATTTTGGGGTGTCACGTTCGAAAAGTTTGAGGTCAAAAGGATATAGCTTCAAATGAAGGTGCGAGTGGGAGAGGGTCGGGCC
>NW_017678399.1:0-22171 GCF_001879085.1 Nicotiana attenuata
TTCCCAGCATCAGATCTAGCATGGCTCGTGAGTTAGAGATGGATATATCTTATCAGCAGGTGGTGAGCATTGCTAGGAGGATTGAGGGTATGCATGCTAGGGACAGAGAGGAGAGGGAGGCCAAGAGGTCTCGAGAGTCAGGCCATTATTTTGGTGCCCGTGCCCCAGCTGCAGGTCATCATGGTAGGGGTCATATGGGCCGCCCTGTTCATTCAGCTCTTCCAGCAGCCAGTGGTATTCTAGCTCCACCTAAGCCTCAGGAGCCTTATTATGCACCTCTAGTCTCTAGTGCGCCTCCTGCACGGGGTGCTTCCAGTGGTCAGTCCAGCAGACCTGGCCCGAGCCAGTCACAGCCGCCACGTCCTCCCAGAGCTTGTTTTGAGTGTGGTGACACACGCCATATGGTGAGGGATTGCCCCAGACTTAGGAGGGGTGCACCTCCGTAGACTCCTCAGCCACAGCAGGCCCCGCAGAGCTCTCAAGCTATGGTCCCAGCACCAATTGCCACTCCACCGGCCCAGCCAGCCAGAGGTGGAGGTCGGAGAGGTAGAGGTCACCCTCGAGGGGGAGGCCAGGCCAGATATTATGCTCTTCCAGCACGTACTAAGGCTGTCTCCTCCGATTCTGTCATCACACGTACTATCTTGCTCTGTCACAGAGATGCATCCGTTCTATTCGATCCGGGCTCCACTTATTCTTATGTGTCTTCTTATTTTTCCCCACATTTGGGTGTACCTCGGGATTTTTTGAGTTCCCCAGTTTATGTTTCTACTCCTGTTGGAGATTCTCTTTTTGTGGACTGCGTTTACCGGTCATGTTTGGTTATTCTTGGTGGTTTTGAGACCAGAGCCGACTTATTATTGCTCAGCATGGTTGATTTTGATATTATCTTGGGCATGGATTGGTTGTCGCCCCATTATGCTATTCTTGATTGTCACGCCAAAATCGTAACACTGTCCATGGCAGGTGTACCGCGTATTGAGTGGAGGGGTGCTTTAGGTCACACTCCCAATAGAGTTATTTCTTTCCTTAAGGCTCAGCATATGGTTGAGAAAGGTTATGATGCGCACTTAGCTTATGTGAGAGATGCCAGTATGGATACTCCTTCTGTTGATTCAGTCCCAGTAGTACGGGATTTCCCTGATGTATTTCCAGCCGATCTTTCGGGCATGCCACCCAATAGAGACATTGATTTTGGCATTGATTTGTTGCCGGGCACTCAGCCTATTTCTATCCCTTCGTACCGTATGGCTCCTCCTGAGTTGAAGGAGTTGAAGGAGCAATTGCAGGAATTACTTGATAAGGGTTTCATTCGGCCCAGTGTATCGCCTTGGGGTGCTCCTATATTATTTGTAAAGAAGAAGGATGGTTCTATGTATATGTGTATTGATTACCGCCAGTTGAATGAGGTGACAGTGAAGAACCGCTATCCTTTGTCTCGTATTGATGACCTGTTTGACCAGTTACAGGGTGCTTGTGTGTTTTCTATGATTGACTTGCATTCCGGCTATCATCAGTTGAAGATTCGGGAGCCAGATATCCCGAAGACTGCCTTCAGGACTTGGTATGGTCATTACGAGTTCCTTGTTATGTCATTTGGGCTGACTAATGCCCCAACAGCCTTCATGCATCTGATGCACAGTGTCTTTCGGCCATATCTTGATTCATTCGTGATCATTTTTATTGATCACATTCTGGTATATTCCCGGAGTTGGGAAGATCATGAGCAGCACCTGAGGACAGTGCTCCAGACCTTGAGAGAGAAAAAGTTGTATGCTAAGTTCTCAAAATATGAGTTTTGGTTGGGTTCCACGGCGTTCTTGGGTCATGTGGTCTCGAGAGAGGGTACTCAGGTGGATCCGAAGAAAGTGGAGGCCGTGCAGAGTTGGCCCACACCATCCTCAGCTACAGAGATCCGTAGTTTTCTTGGCTTGGCGGGTTATTACCGTCGATTTGTTCAGGGTTTCATCAATTGCATCACCGATGACCAGACTAACCCGGAAGGGTGCTCCGTTCCAGTGGACGGAAGAGTGCAAGGAGAGCTTTCAGAAGCTCAAGACAGCTCTGACTACAGCCCCAGTTTTGATATTTCCTACCGGTTCGGGGTCTTATACAGTCTATTGTGATGCCTCGATAGTTGGCCTCGGAGCGGTATTGATGCAGGACGGTAGGGTGATTTCCTACGCGTCCAAACAGCTAAAGATACACGAGAAGAATTATCCTGTCCATGATCTTGAGTTAGCTGCCATAGTTCGTGCCTTGAAGATCTGGTGTCATTACTTGTACGGTGTGCCTTATGAGATATATACTGATCACCGGAGTTTGCAGCATCTCTTCAAGCAGAAGGACCTTAATTTGCATCAGAGGAGATGGCTAGAGTTGTTGAAGGATTATGATATCACTATCTTGTATCACCCGGGCAAGGCCAATGTGGTGGCCGATGCTTTGAGCCGCCGGGCAGAGAGTTTGGGGAGTTTGGCTTATTTACTAGCAGCAGAGAGGCCTATGGCGATGGATGTTCAGGCCTTAGCCAGCCAGTTTGTAAGATTGGATCTTTCGGAGCCCAGTCGAGTTCTAGCTTGTATGGTCTCTCGGTCTTCCTTGTTTGATTGTATCCGGGAGCGTCAGTTTGATGACCCTTATCTGCTTGTCCTCAAGGACAAAGTGTTGTATGGCGATGCTCGAGATGTGACTATTGGTGCTGACGGAGTACTGAGGATGCAAGGTTGAGTTTGTGTACCCAATGTTGATGGGCTTCGAGAGTTGATTCTAGATGAGGCCTATAGTTCGCGGTATTCCATTCATCCGGGTGCCGCGAAGATGTACCAGGATTTGAGGCAGCACTACTGGTGGAGGCGGATGAAGAAGGATATAGTTGGGTTTGTAGCTCGGTGCCTTAATTGTTAGCAGGTGAAGTATGAGCACCAGACACCGGGTGGATTGCTTCAGCAGATAGAGATTCCGGAGTGGAAGTGGGAGCGGATCACCATGGACTTTGTATCTGGGCTCCCCCGGACATTGAAGAAGTTTGATGCCATTTGGGTTATTGTGGATCGGCTGACCAAGTCCGCGCATTTCGTCCCTGTGTGTACTACCTATTCCTGGGAGCGGTTGGCGGAGATTTATATCCGGGAGATTGTCCGTCTGCATGGTATTCCAGTTTCCATCATTTCAGACAGAGGTACGCAGTTCACATCGCGGTTCTGGAGAGCTGTACAGCAGGAGTTGGGTACTCGAGTGGAGTTGAGCACAGCATTTCACCCTTAGACGGACGGACAGTCCGAGCGCACTATTCAGATTCTTGAGGATATGCTCCGTGCGTGTGTGATTGAGTTTGGAGGTTCTTGGGATCAGTTCTTGCCATTGGCGGAGTTTGCCTACAACAACAACTACCAGTCTAGCATTCGGATGGCACCGTAGGAGGCCTTATATGGTAGGCTATGTAGATCTTCGGTGGGTTGGTTCGAGCCGGGTGAGGCTAGATTATTGGGCACAGACTTGGTTCAGGATGCTTTGGAGAGAGTCAAGGTGATTCAGGATAGACTCCGTATAGCCCAGTCCGGACATAAGAGTTACGCGGACCGGAAAGTTCGTGATGTTTCCTATATGGTTGGAGAGCGGGTTCTGCTTCGGGTTTCGCCTATGAAGGGCGTTATGAGATTTGAGAAGAAAGGGAAGTTGAGTCCGAGGTTTATTGGCCCTTTTGAGATATTGAGGCGTGTTGGGGAGGTTGCTTACGAGCTTGCCTTGCCTCCCAGCTTGGCAGGAGTTCATCTGGTATTTCATGTTTCGATGCTCCGAAGGTATCACGGTAATTTGTCGCACGTGTTTGATTTCAGCTCAGTCCAGTTGGAGAAGGATCTATCTTATGTTGAGGAGCCAGTGGCAATATTGGACAGGCAGGTTAGGAAGCTAAGGTCAAAGAACATTGCATCAGTGAAGGTTCAGTGGCGGGGTCAGCCGGTCGAGGAGGCGACCTGGGAGACCGAGCAGGATATGCGCAGCCAGTACCCTGATCTTTTCACTACTTCAGGTATGTCTTTATGCTCGTTTGAGGACGAACGAATGTTTAAGTGTGGGAGGATGTAACGACCTGGCCGGTCATTTTTGGAATTTACACCCCGATCCCCCATTAACTGATTTCCCCTAGTTTATTTCTGCTATTTTAATTTGCCGGGATGTTCGGTTTTGAGTTTCGGAGAGTTTTGGGACACTTAGTCCCTAAATGAGAGCTTAAGTGTTAGAAAGTTGACCGTAGTCAGAACAGTGTGAAGACGGCCTCGGAATGGAAATTCGATGGTTCCGTTAGCTCTGTTAGGTAATTTCGGGTTTAGGGGCGTGGTCGGATTGTGTTTTGGAGGTCCGTAGCTAATTTAGGCTTGAAATGCCGAAAGGTCGAATTTTGAAGTTTCCGATTCGATAGTGAGATTTTGATCCAAGGGTTGGATGGAATTCCGAGAGTTGCAGTAGTCCCGTTATGTCATTTGGGACATGTGTGCAAAATTTTAGGTCATTCGGAAGAGGTTTGATAGACTGTTTGATCGAAAGCCTATTTTGAGAAATTTGGAGTTATTAGGCTTGAATCCATGGTTAATTTGAGGTTTCGATGTTGTTTTAGGTGTTTTAGGGATTGGTACAAGTTTGGGAGTAGTATTAGACTTGTTGGTGCCCTTGGTTGAGGTCCCGGGGGCCTCGGGATGATTTCGGATGGTTGACGAGAAATTTAGAAGATGTTGCAGCTGCTGTATTTTTTTGCTGCTTCTGGTATTTTCGCATCTGCGGTAGAGGGACCGCAGATGCGGCGCCGCAGAAGCGGCTAAGTGGCCGCAGAAACGGAGTTTGGAAATTCCTCAGGAACCGCAGATGCAGTGAGTTGATCGCAGAAGCACAATTGCTCCTGCAGTTAGAGTTCCGCAGATGCGGAATCTGGGATTTAAATGAAAGTCGCAGATGCGATGTAGTTTCCGCAGATGAGGTCCCAGGGCCGCAAATGCGGGAATCGCTGGGCAGAACCTATAATTAGTTGCTTTTGCGAAATTGAGCCATTCTTTCACCATTTTCATCCGGGTTTGAAGCTTTTGAGAGAGATTTTTGAGGAAAACAAAGGGGAATCACTTGGAGGTAACGTCCTTGACTTCATAACTCGTTTTTATGTGATTAAAGACCTAATTAGTGATGAGAAATTTGGGAAAAATGGGTAATTAGGGCTTGAGTCTAAGAGGCCTTTAAATGAAGATTTGAGGGGTCATTTGGACTCCGATTTCAGTGTTCTTGTTATGTTTAGACTCGTGAGACTATGATGTTTCTGAAAATGTAAATTTTATCTTATTCCGAGACGTGGGCCTGAGGGGCGATTTGGTCATTTTACCTAATTTCGCGTATTAGCTTAGAATTTAATTATAGAATCAGTTACTTGAAGTGTTATTTACATTATGAAACTTAATTGAATAGATTTAGGCCATTTGGAGTCGGATACTGGTGGCAAAGGCGTGGTTTCGGGTTGACTTGCACTTGTTCGAGGTAAGTGCCTTGTCTAACCTTGTGTGGGGGACCTTTCCCCTTTTGATTGATATTGTGGTAATTGAAATGCCTCGTACGTGACGTGACGAGCGCGTACTTGTGCTAATTGTTGGAAATCCGATTTTTCATTAAAAATAGCCTTGAATTGTGTTCTTCCTTTCCTTGCTTACACTATTTGGAAACTAAACCTGCTGTAGCCTAGAGAAGCATGTCTACTTGACTAAATTGCTCTATTTGCCTTAACTGCATTATTTGTATTACGTGAACCATGCTAGGTTAGGTTTACCTGCTTCACTTTGATATGCAATTGATTGGATTGAATTCTTGTTGTTGTTGCATATTTACTTTGGGACTACGGGACGGTATCTCGGGAGCTCCCTTGTATGTTTAAATTTGGGACTACGGAATTGCATTCCGGGAGATCCCCCTGCACATTTATGAGTTCGGACTACGGGACGGTATCCCAGGAGCTCCCTTGTATGTTTAATTTGGGACTACGGAATTGCATTCCGGGAGATCCCCCTACACATTTATGAGTTGGACTACGGGGCTGCACCCGGGAGATCCACTGGATATGATATTTATATTTGGGGACAACTGGACGGTATCCTGGGAGATCCCCGGTTGTTATCTTGGAGCTGAGCTGTATCCTCTTACTGTGTTTTACTTGCCTCTGTGATAGTTGTTGCTGTCCTTTATATCTTGTGTTACTTATTTACACTATTTATTTCAGACTGTTAAACCTAATATCTTATTGAACCTCAGTAGGGCCCTGACCTTCCTCGTCACTACCCAACCGAGGTTAGGCTTGGTACTTACTGAGTACCATTGTGGTGTACTCATGCCCTTCCTGCGCATGTTTTTCATGCGCAGATCCAGGTACCTCTGCTTAGGCTTACCATTATTGAGGCGAGGCGATTCTACGGGACTTCGAGGTATATCTGTCGCGTCCGCAAACCGAGGAGTCTCTTTGTATTCCTGCATCTAGTATTTAGCCCTTCTGTACTTTATGTTCTTGATTAGACATTCCAGAGATTAGAGCTATGTAGTGTTTTCTCAGCTTGTGGATCCGTGAGTTTCCGGGTTTTGGGATAGTGTATCAGATTTTGAAAAGTTGTGTGTATATGCTGAGCAGCATTTAAATACTATTTCTTTTAGTTATTCAGCTTTTGATTATTTATTCCGTAAGATTTGTTTGTTTCCGCATTTGTTAGGCTTACCTAGTCGTACAGACTAGGTGCCGTCACGATAGTTCACGGAGGGCGAACTGGGGTCGTGACAGGGGGTGGGTCGTTTAATGAGGAGATGCTGTCGCGCCCCCTTTTTCTCGCGAAATCGAGTTTATGACATTTGGGTATAGGACAACTTGTTCCTTTTGGGAACTGGGTTTTGCATTTTGAAGAGTTTCCACCTAATGATTTGAGGTGCATTAGGACACCAATGGGGTTCAATTCTAAGTTCCATTTGAATAACCAGAGATAGGGTAAGGGCTTGAAGTTATCCAAAGGGGAAGGTGTTAGGCACCCCTCAGGATCCACTAGTGTGGTTCCCGGCCAGGTTATTGTGAATTTAGCAAATAGATAAATATGGGCTCAATTATTAGGGGATTTAAATTTAATCACATCACAGAAAGAACAATTAAAAGAAGAGTTTTAAAAGGAGTTTGCAAATAAAGGAAAAGGGGCGTCCTAGGTTTATATTTAAAATGGATCACGTCAATGCAATACTCGGTAATCACTCCCAAAAGAGGGGTTACACGTGGTATTAGCGCACCGGTCATCATATCCATATCTACCTTTCCCACCCCGTTAAGGTATTAAAGCGCGGATAGGTCTCGATCACTATTGCATGCTATTACCCGTCCCATTCCTATCAGTCCCAGAGGCACTTAGGACTACTATTCCTAAAGGGAAGGGATATTAGGCTGATTGGTTTCAAAGGATAAAAATCTAAGGCGACATACAAAACACATACTGCATGTTTGGGAAACATATAAACAGATAAAGGCTCATATACACCTCCTTGAACAAAAGCACATAACTAGCATGACTTGCACATACTTTTTAGGTCTGATTAAAAAATACTAAAGACGAGGGGAGCTTGATTATTGAAGCAGATTTGTTTATTATATAACTCAGATAAGAAGTCTGAATCAGGCCTGCATGCTGGTTGTAGCAATTAACAAAAGCGGATTCACTTTTACAGTTATTACTCTAAGGCTTGCCTAAGTGTTTAGACGGGGTCCTATAGGCATGATATCTACTTAATTCAGAAGGTGGTGAAACTGTGATAACTCAAAACGAATTGTTTGAAATCCTATAGGCATGCTTGCTAAACCTCGTTAAAATAAGGGGATTAGATTGTTGAAAAAGAAAGGTTCAGAATGGACGAAGTGCAGATGACAGTATCCACTATCGCTGATTTTTACTCCTATGAACATGATATCTAGGATTACTGATTTTAGACCCTTATAGACATGATTGCTGATCTTAAACCTTTGTATACATAGTATCTAAATTAATAATGTCAAACCCTATAGGCATAATATCTAGTAGACAATGGGAACAGGTAGGTTCTTTACTTGGGAATTCCTACCAGCATGATTTCTATACTTTATACGGATTTTAACATGCTACTGGGTTATAACCAATTGGGCCCTAAAGAACATGATATCTAAACAGTGACAAACGTGCAGAATTTTAGATAATTCCTATAGGCAGGTTATCTAGATGTGAAGCTGAACAAGCAGGATTTAATGTAAGTCCTATAGACATGGTTTCTAAAATGTGATGTAAATATGCATAATTAAAAGAAGTCCTATAAGCATGTTTTCTAAATGCGAATTGAACATGTGGAAAAAGCAGTCCTATAGGCATGTTTTCTACCCCTGAGCATGCATAATTACCCAACCCTTTTTTCACTAGCCAGCCCCAAATGTTCATTACAAATTATTACAAACCAGGAATACTGAATTACATCAGAAAAGTACAAAGAAAAGTTACAACCAGAGGAAGCCTAATTCTTGACTTCCTCTCTGAGTTATGGAATAAACCACCTCAAAATGCCATTGATCCAAAGCCTTTCTCAGACTTGAGTGTGTCAGAGTTCCCTAAAGGTCTCAATAGGACCCCGGGTGGTACTCGCACCCAAGTTACATAACCAGAATAGAGATGAGTGCAGTGTGGAAATGCCACCCCTCGTGTGTTCAAGTTCAGAGGGAGCTCATGGGTCCCAAGGTAAGGCTCACATGAGGGGGGCAGAATTTAAGTCTAAAAAGAGAGTGAAAGTGCAGAAATAGGGTTTTAAGAGCTAAGGGAATAAAGGAGAGGGAAAGGGTGATGGGAGACAGCCATTAACATTTCAGGGAGTCAATAACTTCACATAAAGGGGGCAGGGGATTAGGAATCCATTGCAAGGAGCCTATACATTTAGGCATAGGTTAACTTTGGGCATGCACAACAATAGGAGGTGCTGACATGCCTGTAAATCAACCAGAACACACAACATATAAGAGAAACATGGAGGTTATGATCCTAGTAGGATCAAGTTTGGGTCATGCACAGCAATTTCCAATGCTGTCATGCCCCAAACAAACCATAAGTATTAAAGACATTGGGGTAGGGAATTAGGATTCACAAGTCATAATACATTGATCCAGAACAGGAGAAGGAAAATTACAGTATGCTAAATAATGGTACTGGGTTAAATACAAACAGTAGGCAGACAAGAATGCAAGAAACAGTAAGCATGTTGTTGTTGGTGCGGAAGATTTAATTAGAACATACCAGTAAGAAATGCAAATGCAGAAAATAAGCAAGTTTCCCCACAGCCTAGCCTTGGCTTTCAGCCAGCTCGGTAAGGTAGCAACATAGTAGTAGCAGAGAAGAGAGAGAGGTTTAGTGTGGTGTGTGTTTGAACTCAAGTGTTTATGCCTTGTGTCCGTGTGTTTTTTTTTTTTTTGAAAGAGAAGAAGTACAGGGTATTTATAATTTTTTGAAAACGAGTAAGAGAGAGGTAATAAGCTACAAACATGGAAACAATTAAGATGCAGAATCAATTATTCAAGTGATTGCCCTTTAATCAAGGGATCACTTTGCTTAACGGGTAGTGACAGGTTCAAAATAAGGAAAGAAATCAATTTATAAGCAGGCTGACAGTTGCCATAAAAAAAGTAGTAAAACATTAAGTAAGCAATCGAGTCTAGGTACAGAAATACACTAATTTTGGAAAGAATTCCGCAAGGCAAAACAGGAAAAGAAAATCAATTAACCTTAACAGGCAAGTGAAATCAGAATTTCACAAAGGAAAAGTTTGAAATTAGTCGCAAGTTGAAGGTCAAACAAAGAAGGAAACTCAGCATATAAATAGGGTGCATAAACACTTTACATGCGAGGCCAAACCTGTTGGCAGAAGGAAATAGCATACAATAGTAGCACCAAATTCAGTAAATAGCAACATTCGAAGCATGATAGTCCAGTAGGTCAAGTAGTGAAAAAAACATAGAATATCAAAGGCATGCGAAGATCTCCGTGTAGCAGGTGAGGAAAATCCCCCTTTAAAAAAAATAGGGTTTCGAGCATAATCGAATTTTAGAGATGATAGAAAACCAGAGTCAGAAGAATCACACAAAGGAACAAGAGATTTTTAAATAACGAACATCAAATCGAGTCATGCACTTAAACAAACAGTCTCAGACCCAAAACCATAGGATCTTCAATAATGGAAGGCTTTTAAAAGAGGATAAACGAGCAAATTGGACAGAAACTCAGGCAAACAAACATTCGTCTAATAAACAGTCGTAAGAAATTAGGGCTTTTAACATGCAAACTTAAGTAGAAGAACGATATGAGCAAACATGTCAAAAACTCAGAGAAACGTTCGAAATAACTTAACAGAAACCCTAATCGGAAAAGATAAGGGGTTTTGAAGCCAGAGTTTTAAAATGAACTTCGAGAGAAACGCTTAGAAGTTCAGGGCAAACATAGATTTCAAACAGATCTAAAAGAAATCTAAAGAAACTTAGAGGTTAGGGTTTCAGAAGAACCCCAAGTGATGAGAAAGGCCTTGAAAACCATTGATCTAAGCAGGAGAGTCAAAAGTCTGACTCGACTAGCTATGGCTGGCCGGTGAAAGGTCAGAGATGACCGGAGAACAACCATGAACTGAAATCGAACAGGGTCTGGACCAAGCTCTTTCAAGACCTAGCCTTGAGACCATAAGAATCGAACACGTAGAAGCCATGGGAGGTTGATACAGGTCTCCGATGACCTTGGGAGCCATATATTTGGGAGGTATTAGGGTTGTAGTTTGATGGTGGCGGCTAGGGTTTGTGAGGGATTGCAGAGAGAGTTGAGAGGGAAGGGGATTCAAGGGCGGCGTTTGGTGTGGAAATGGGGTTGGGTAAGGGGTCGTTTGAGGTTAAAATGGAAAGGGCTGATATTGGCCGTTGATNTTTTAGATCAACGGCCAGGGTTGAGAGGGTTAGGTAGGGGATCCGGGTTGGGTTATTTAAATGGGTTGTGGGTCAGTTTGAATGGGAATTGGGTCATGGTAATTGGGCTTCAAATTGGGGGTTCAATTCAGACCATAATTGAAATATAATTGGGCTAGATTTTGAATAGCCAATTTTCCCCTTTTTATTTCATAAAAAAAATAGTAAATTAACTCCTGGAAATAAATTAAAGGTACTAAAATGATTTGTAATACATAATTACCAATTTAAAAAATACGGGACTTAATTTTCGCAATTAAATCTAAAAGAGGCTAATATTGCAATTATATACAATTTAACTTTAAAAATACTAAATAAACTTGTAAAAATATGCAAAAATTATCTTGACTATATTTTAGTATAAATATGAGAATCCAATAAATGAATCACCAAGATTGATACCTCTGGGAATTATTACTGGATTTTTTATGTGTAAAATAGGGGAATGAATTGGTTAAAATCCTTTAAAATTTAAAAATAGAAAAAAAAAAATAAAACATTGGGACATACTTATATATGCATATAGATGCTATTTTGAAAGTATTTTGCATATTAAAATATACAGGGAAAAATTGGATATCAACAGCTGCCCCTCTTTACCCGGGAATGATGAAAGAGTTGTCAGGTAAAGATATGATGGCCAATTTTGACCAAGCGAAACGATTTGAGAAATTAGGCCGCACCCTGGCTTCTGAGTTGCCCACATATCCCTGGTCTTACAGGAATCAGGCCATATGTGGTTCGGGATCCGTCGGCGGAGTATGCCGATGGAGACTTTCGAGAACGGACGCAATATTCAGGACGGGGGAATGGTTAAGGTTTGACACGGCTGCGGGAACTGGAGCGTTATCGATCCTGCCGAGATGGTCGTTGCTTGCCGGTTTACCTGCAAATAAGCGGTACAAGCATATATTGGGCATAAATTTAAACATGATGCAATTTCCCGTCGGACCATGAGGATTGTCTTCGGACGGTTAGAATGACGTCCTTAGACCATGATGTGTTGGGCCATGAAGCGTATAATAAAGGATTCGCAGGCCATGAAATAATGCTCTCGGGCTATGAGGATGATGCCTCCGAACCATAATGCCTTTGAATATTGATATGCAAAAGACTAAAAGGGGTCCTCAAGCCATGACATAGCGTTCTCGGGCTATGAAAATGGTGCCTCCGAACAATGACGCCTTCGGATGATTTGACGATCTTTCAGCCCGTGAGATGCAGTACTTGGCGATCTTTCAGCCCATGCAATGCAGTAGGTGGCGATCTTTCAGCCATGCAAACGTGGATAAGGTGGTGATCTTTCAGCCATACAAATGTAGATAAAATGGCGATCTTTCAGCCATGCAAATGTAGATAGGGAGGCGATCTTTTAGCCATGCAAATGTAGATAAGGTGGCGATCTTTAAGCCATGCAATGCAATAGGCAGCGATCTTTCAGCCATGCAAATGTAGATAAAGTGGCATCTTTCAGCCATGCAAATGTAGATAAGGTGGCGATATTTCAGCCATGCAAATGTAGATAAAGTGGCGAACTTTCAGCCATGCAAATGTATAGGGAGGTAGAGCTTAACCTCGGAAGGCAGAATGGTAGCCTTATGCAATGCGGAAATGCAGATGGAGATAGCTTTTAGTCTCGGAAGGCAGAATGGTAGCCTAATGCAATGCAGAGATGCAGATGGAGACAGCGTTTAGTCTCGGAAGGCAGAATGGTAGCCTTATGCAATGCAGACGGAGACAATGTTTAGTCTCGGAAGGCGGAATGGTAGCCTTATGCAAGAAATAAAACAGCACATGGTAACAGAGCTTTCTTTGCTGATGGTGGATTGCGATATGATGACTGTTAGGAACATTGTGACACACGGAACATCACCGGTGTGGATGGAAAATGTGAGTATGTGCGACAATTTTGAGGGTTGTATTCCTGAATGACGTTTGTCTCGTGAGTGTATAGCATGTTTGATCATTTCATAATCCGAGTGCCTACGTCCAAAGAAAAATCGTGAGTTCTGTAAAGGGGAGGAAGGTTAGTTCGTATCCCCGCTGGCACTGCTTGACCTGCTTGGCTTTGATCTGGTGATACTGTATGTATCATTGGGGTAGCGTTGCTAAACAAGGCAATTTCAGTAATAAGCATGCATGACTTTTGTAAAAATATGACATAGGTATATAATTATGAAACAACTTTTAGATGAACCGACGACTATGACGTGGTTCAAGACATTGCAACCCTTCTTGCTACGGAATTTTGACGGTCCTCCTTGAGATTCTACCCTAGTTAATAGGTTGATACTTCTGGTTGTTGCTTGTGCGACGATCGGATGAAATTACTTCAGAATTTTGAGGGTCCTCCTCAAAATTCTGCCCCAGTTTCCAATTTAGGGGAAATGAAAATTTTATTTAATTGTGACCGAACCCATATGGTTGCCTACGAATCCCCTCTTAAACGGTAATCAGGTCAGACGTAGTTCAAATACATCATATAGGGAAAACATGGAGATTACACATAGTAATGCTTGACTGCATCTGAATTAATCGGCTTTGGCCAGACTTCTCCGTCCATTTCTGCAAGTATGAGGGCCCCTCCTGTCAAAACCCGGTGAACCATGTACGGACCCTGCCAGTTGGGAGAGAACTTCCCTTTGGCTTCATCCTGATGCGGAAAATTTTTCTTTAATACCAGTTGTCCTGGTGTGAATTGCCTCAGCTTGACTCTCTTGTTGAAGGCTCTGGACATTCTATTCTGATAAAGTTGACCATGACAAATTGCATTCATTCTTTTCCCATCTATGAGAGCTAGTTGCTGGTAACGATTCTTCACCCATTCTACATCGTCGAGTCGGCTTCCTGTATGATCCTTAAGGAAGGAATTTCTACTTCAGAGGGAATGACGGCTTCTGTACCATAGACCATCATATAGGGGCTCGCCCCAGTTGATGTGCGGACTGTGGTGCGATATCCTAACAAAGCAAATGATAACTTCTTGTGCCACTGTTTATGCTTCTCTATCATTTTCCTCAATATCTTCTTGATATTCTTATTGGCGGCTTCCACGGCTCCGTTCATTTGAGGCCTGTAGGCTGTAGAATTCTTGTGCCTGATCTTAAAAGTTTCATACATAGCTTTCATCAAGTCGCTGTTGAGATTGGATCCATTATCAGTAATGATTGATTCTGGAATCCCGAAGCGGCAAACAATGCGGTCGCGGACAGAGTCTGCCACGACCTTCTTAGTCACTGCTTTGTAAGATGCTGCTTCGACCCACTTGGTGAAATAATCGATTGCCACTAGGATAAACCTGTGTCCGTTGGAAGCAGCAGGCTCGATTGGTCCAATAACATCCATTCCCCAAGCGGCGAACGGCCACGGCGAGCTTGTTGCATTGAGCTCATTTGGAGGCACCTTTATCATGTCTGCACGTATTTGACATTGGTGGCATTTCCGGACATACTGGATACAGTCTGTCGCCATAGTCATCCAAAAGTAACCAGCCCGGAGTATCTTCTTTGCTAAAACAAAACCATTCATATGTGGACCAGGTCCCAGCATGAATTTCGTCTAGTAGCTTGGATGCTTCTTTTGCGTCGACACACCTTAATATCCCAGATCCGGAGTCCTCCTATACGGGATTCCTCCGTTGTGAAAGAAATTGTTAGACAACCTCCGAAGTGTGCGCTTTTGGGTATGACTGGCAAGCTCCGGGTGTTATCCTTTCGCCAAATATTCCTTGATATCATGGAACTAAGGTTTTCCGTCTGCTTCCTCTTCTACATGGGCACAGTAAGCTGGCTGATTATGAATTTTCACAGGTATGGGATCAATGAAATTCTTATCGGGATGCTGTATCATGGATGACAGGGTAGCCAATGTATCGGCGAATTCATTCTGGATCCTGGGAACATGTTGGAATTCTGTCTTTGTGAACCTCTTTCTCAATTCATGTACCTGATGCAGATACGGGAGTATCTTGGAGTTCTTGGTTGCCCATTCTTCTCGTACCTGATGTATGAGTAAGTCTGAATCTCCGATCACTAACAGTTCTTGGATGTTCATATCAATGGACATTTTGAGCCCTAAGATGCAAGCTTCGTATTCGGCCATATTGTTGGTGCAGGGAAACCGGAGCTTGGCGGACACTGGATAATGCTGGCCGGTTTCTGATACCAAGACTGCTCCTATGCCAACTCCTTTGAAGTTTGCTGCTCCATCGAAAAACATTCTCCAACCAACATAGGACTCTGCAATATCTTCTCCTACGAATGATACTTCTTCATCAGGAAAATACATTTTCAGAGGTTCGTATTCTCCATCCATGGGATTCTCAGCGAGGTGATCTGCCAGGGCCTGTCCCTTGACCGCTTTCTAAGTTACGTAGACAATGTCAAACTCACTCAACAGGATTTGCCACTTGGCTAGCTTGCCAGTGGGCATGCGCTTCTGAAAGATGTACTTTAAAGGATCCATCCTTGATATGAGATATGTAGTATAGGCACAGAAGTAGCCTTAGCTTCTGAGCGACCCAAGTGAAAGCACAATAGGTGCGCTCCAAAAGAAAATATCGGGCCTCATACGGAGTGAACTTCTTGCTGAGATAATAAATGGCCTGTTCCTTTCTCCCTGTTTCATCGTGCTGCCCCAAAATGCAACCGAAGGCTCAATCTAGTACCGCGATGTAGAGTAGTAGGGGTCTACCTGGCTCTGGCAGGACCAAGACTGGTGGTGTTGACAGGTACTCCTTGATTCTATCTACGGCCTTTTGGCAGTAATCGATCCATTTTGGTAGCGGCGTCCTTCTTCAACATCTTAAAGATTGGCTCACAAATAACCGTGGACCGTGCTATGAACCGGCTGATATAGTTAAGTCTTCCCAAGAAACTCATCACGTCCTTCTTGTTCTTTGGCGGTGGGAGTTCTTGAATGACTTTGACCTTTGATGGATCCAGTTCTATTCCTCGGCGGCTCACGATAAACCCAAGCAACTTCCCAGCATGAACCCCAAGGGCACACTTTGCGGGATTTAGTTTCAGGTTGTACCTCCGTAATCTTTTGAAAAACTTCCTCAGATCTTTTATGTGGTCAGCGGCCTTCTTGGATTTGATGATAATGTCATCCACATATACCTCTATCTCCTTGTGTATCATGTCATGGAAAATGGCAGTCATGGCCCTCATGTAGGTGGCCCCTGCATTCTTTAGGCCGAATGGCATCATCTTGTAACAATATATTCCCCACGGCATAATGAAAGCCATTTTCTCAACATCTTCTTTATCCATCCAGATCTGATGGTAACCGGCGAAACAATCTACAAATGATTGCAACTCATGCTTGGCGCAATTGTCGATCAAGATGTGTATGTTTGGCAAAGGGAAGTCGTCTTTCGGACTGGCCCGGTTGAGATCCCGGTAGTCGACACAGACTCTGACCTTCCCATCCTTCTTTGGTACTGGAACGATGTCGGCTAACCATGTCGGGTATTCCACTATCCTAAGAACCTTAGCTTTGACTTGCTTAGTGACTTCTTCCTTGATTTTCAAACTCATGTCTGGCTTGAACTTCCTGAGCTTCTGCTTTACCGGCGGGCATGTTGGATCAGTTGGCAGTTTATGAGCCACAATAGACGTACTTAGACCGGTCATGTCGTCATATGACCAGGCGAATATGTCCTCATATTCCCTTAGAAATTCTGTGTATTCCTTCTTTTCTGATGGCGATAAGTGAGCACTGATTCATGTTTCCTTGACATTTTCTACATCTCCCAGATTAACAATTTCTGTCTCGTCCAGGTTGGACTTAGGTCTGTTCTCAAAGTTCTCGACTTCTTTGACAATCTCCTCTGGTATGTCATCTCCCTCTGAATCAATGTCTGTTTGTTGCGTTGTCTCATTGCATGTCACAGTCATTGGTTCATCAAGATAAGTAATAGTAATGTTGTATAAGTGAAGTAATGAGAGAAAATAATAATGAGTGTTGATTTATAAGGAAAATCAGAATGCTTTGATAAATTCCATAAATGTTTTTAACATTGAAGATCTTATTACGGAAATCAAAAATGCGAAAAGAAAATATTATCTAGTAAAAGTAAAAAGAGTGCATGATGCTTGTTTAGCCTTGCTACCCCGAGGCTCGCCAAGCTCTGGTGGTTCTGATGATCCAATTGTCGAGGTATGCTCCTCTACTCACAGCTTGTATGGAAGGACCTTCCTCCCCCTCCTCCTCGAAAACAACACAGCAATCCATGTCATTGTCTTCTAAGAACAAGTTCTTCACCGCAGCAAGTGCCTCTTCTTCGTCTGTCCCATAAACAATGTCAGCCTGTTGGAAAGTCTGCTCCAAAGGCGGTATTGGCTGTTGCAGTGGGTAGTAAGGACCGCGCCATGGTGGCGACCAGTTGTTAAATTCCTACCAAGTGTACTCGTATCCCAGACCGAAAGTAGTGTCGTGTTTCTTGAGCTTTATGGGTTTAGCAATCCCCTGGAGGTTCTTGCCAAGCCCCTTGACAGGTTTGTACCCACTCCAGTTCAATATACTCTCGATCTTGCTGTTCCACCATTTATCTTTGTCCACAGCATTGACTCGCTCGATGTGGTGGTAGGTCTCCCCACCTAACTTTCTTCTTCCCCCTATTGCCGGAATGGTCTGACGGCTATATATAGGATTGCTGCCATCACCGTGAATGATCACTTCCTGGTGATTCCATTCAAATTTCACGGCCTGATGCAGTGTCGAAGCCACAGCTCCCGCAGAATGAATCCAAGGGCGTCCTAACAGCAGGTTGTAGGATGCTGGCACATCTATTACTTGAAAGTCAACCTCGAACCAAGTTGGTCCCATTTGAAGACACAGGCTAATTTCACCGATGGTGGACCTCTGGGATCCGTCAAAAGCTTTCACGTTGATCGCTCCTTCTTTTATCTCATGCAGCCCTTTACCCAGCTTCTTGAGTGTTATCAATGGCCATATATTAAGGCTGGAACCCCCATCAATCAGGATCCTAGTGATGAAGTAGTCTTCACATTGCACGGTGATATGCAATGTTTTGTTATGACCCAACCCTTCAGGCGGCAGCTCGTCCTCATAGAAAGTGATTTTGTGGCTCTCTAATACCTGTCCCACCATATTGGCCATTTCCCCGCCAGTGATGTTGCTTGGCTCGTAGGCTTCACTTAGTACCTTTAGCAGAGCATTTTGTGTGCCTTGGAATTCTACAGGAGCGAGAGGATGGATATCTGCGCTGGTTTCTTATTTAGCTGGTCGATGACCGAGTACTCTTTGGCCTGTATTTTTCTCCAAAGGTCGTCCGGACCTGTCTCAATGATGGGTGGCCGGTTGGAGGCCTGCTTGCTGGACTCAACTAGGTACTCAGGGGAATAGACTCTCCCCGTTCTTGTCATTCCCTGTGCTGCAATAGTCTCTTCAAACCTGACTTTGCCTTTCCTCCTAGCCTCGGCCGTATAATCCCAAGGGATAGCTTTTGTATGGAATGACGGCATGGTGGTCATTGCTACTGGAATTGGTGCGGCTACCTTTACTTCAAATGGGATACGTTCCTTGGGTGGTAAAATTGTAACCCTAAACGGTGTCGGTGATGGTGCTGCCTCAAACTCGAGCGGGATAGACACGTCTACCTCAGTGACCTCGGATGGTTGAATCTGGACCATGATGGGGTTAAGAGTAACTGTTGGCTTCTTTGGATCATCGCCTTTTGCGATCAACCCAATGGATCCCAGATTTCAATCATCCTCTATTTCAATCATGTGAACACCCCCGCCCTTGTGATCTGGTAAGGGGTTGTTGCGAACATTCGGAGCGGCTTCCTTTGCTACAATGACCTTGTTATCAATTAAGGATTGTATCTTGTCTTTTAGGGAGCGGCATTCGTCGATGGTGTGCCCCTTCATGCCGGAATGGTATGCACAAGATTTGTTTGGGTTGACCCATAGAGAATGGTTCTCAGGGGTTGAAGCAGGGATGGGGGTGACATAACCGGCGGTTTTGAGTCTCTCATATAGCTGATCAATGGGTTCGGCAATGGCTGTGTATTGTTTTGGGGGCCTCCGATCAAAGTTAGGTCGGGGCCTAGGAAAGTTTTGGCGTGTGGGGGATGATTGGTAATGAGATGGTTGGGCATTGTAGGCTTGGTATACATGTGCGGGTTGGGAATATCTGGGCGAGGTAGGCTGATATATGGGAGGTGGAGGTGACTGATAAGTCGGTGCTGGGGGTTGGTAGGAAGATGCTTGGTAGTTTGGAGCTGATTGATATGTGAGTGGAGGCATAGAGTAGGTTTGGTATTTGGGGGGAGACTTGGTCCTTTGTGCAACCATTACGGCCCCCACGTCTCTCTTCTTAGACAAACCACCAGACTGGTAGGCTTTATTTGTGGCTTGCAAGGCCTCGAAGTTTGTAACCATGCCGCTTTTGATACCTTCTTCAATGCGTTCTCCCAGCTTGATGATGTTGGAAAACTTGTGATTTTCAATCAACATTAGCCGTTCATAATACTGCGGGTCCTGGGCCCGGACAAAGAATTTGTTCATCTATTCCTCTTCTAAGGCAGGTCTGACCTTAGCAGCTTCCGACCTCCAGCGAGTAGCATACTCGCGAAATGTTTTTGTAGGCTTCTACTTTAAATTCTGAATGTAGAATATATTTCTGCGTATTTTCTGTGTTGAATCTGAACCTGTCCATGAAATCAGAGGCCATTTCTACCCAATTTGACCACTTCTTAGGATCCTGGCTGAATTACCAGGATAGTGCATCTCCCTTTAGACTCCTCATGAATAGTTTCATGCGGATGCTTTCATCCTTTCCTACTCCGACCAGCTTGTCGCAGTATGTTCTTAGATGGACCCTCGGATCACCTGTACCGTCAAACATCTCGAACTTGGGAGGTTTGTACCCCTATGGCAGTTCAACATCTGGTTGTATGCAGAGATCTTCGTAGTTCAACCCTTCAATACCTTTACTTCCCTCGACGCCTTGGATTCGGCCAGTCAATTTCTTAAGCTCTTCAGCCAAATTCCTGATGAGTGAATCCTTCTCCTCAGACTCAGGGGTGTAACATACAGGTTGGGTGGAGTATGTCATAGTCTCCACGTAGATAGGGGTATTATGGTGGGTGTAGAAGTGGTCATTTGTGGAGTTCAGGGGTTCTGGGATGAGCAGTGGGGTATTGTTTGAGGTATGGCAGGTGTTGCAGTGATAGTGAGGAGCGGGATGGTTCCGTTGCTTTGGGATATTTTGAGGGGGTGTAGGGTTCTGAGCATTTGGGAAATTGATATCTGGGGTAGTAAGGGAAAATGACAGCCTTGCCAAATTTCGAACCTGATCAAGTTCTTCTTGGAACTTCAACAGGTTTTGCTCGAGTTGGGATGCATTTTCCTTAGGAACCTGAGTACCATGACCATGACTGATCTCTACTCGTTCAGTTGAGTTCTCCTTTCTGGCGTTGTTCAAATCTTCCATCTTTCCTTTATTCTTGTTTTTGACAGGACTAAGAGGAGGAGTGGGTGGAGGGCCCTTGGATCTTGTGGAAAAGGATGATGTTGCCAGAGTGCTCGAACTAACCTTTGGGGAGGGGAATAACAAAACAAAAAGGTAAACAAGTTAGTGAGGATCATAAAAGTATTACAATATTTGAACACATAGTGCAGGAATGTAAAGCGTGTCCTAATTTGGGGACCTCGTTGTGCCTGAGGTGGGCCTAGCGAAAAGTTGATTTGGAGAACTTGGAATGCTAAATGCCTCATTTCATTGATAAAGATAAGACGGATCCCAAATCGACATTAAATAAGCAAGAAATAAAAATCACTAATGGCCATTGGCCTTATTACATTTTTATAAAGCGAAAAGGCAAACTTCCTATCTATTTGGCCCCAGAAGGACCTTCCACAGATTCGGCATCCCTGGCCCCATCGAACAACTTTCCCAACTCGCGAAGTCCCTGCAATAGGTAGGCCCTGGCTAGGTGTCCGCCTTCAATTCCTTCAGCATTTTGGCAATCTTCGACCCTCTTGAGAAACTTCTTCACCAACTCCACTATGCCTCGCTCCAAGTATCCCAGTCGCTTGTTGGCACTGACAGCCATGTCCTTCCAATCCTCAATTAACTTTTAATTGGCTTCTTGTATCTCGCGGTGCTCGCTTTCACACTCCCGGATCCTCTTGCGCAGTTGGTTGTAGTTGACCTGTGACTCGGCCCTTTCATCTATGATTTTGTGACCTCGCACAAACCCAGGCTGGCCCAGACCATCGTGATTATCCTTCAACCAGCCTGAATAGTAGGGAGAACAACCAGTATGGTATCTATCTGGCTCGATGGTATCCCTTCCCATGACGATCTTGCAGTGCCACAAATGCTGAAATTGGCACTTGTAACGACTGTCATCATCCTGGAAGTCAGCCCGGAAGTGACTCATCTTGTCGACTCTGGGTACAACCTGCTTCCTACCAGCTTGCCTCATAGCCCGGAGAGGGACGTAAGAGTATGTTCCTCTCAAGACGATCAATATCAGGAAAGGCGCATCTCTGGATCAGGCGATGAACTCCTCGGTCAGAAACAATTCGAACATCCATTGTACCTGGTCCTCAGTCAGATTTTCAAAAAGCTCGACCCATTCTCTAGCATTCTCTGGTTGGGCGAACATATTGGGTATGTAATTCATTCGCTTTGGATGATGGAAAGCGATATAATCATCCCAGTCCCTTTGTTGAATCTCTTGTCGGTATTCACCTTTTTGGAGATGCTCTATAAGCCAAAGTTGAAGTAGCAAATTGCAGCCTTAAAAGTGTTTGGCTCCCTGTTGACACTTCTCTAGGGCTCGGTATATTTCAGCAATGATCATGGGCACAATGCAGAATAGTTGCCCGCCAATTCCTTCCATTAAGGTCTTAGTTACCATAGCCAGTCTGGTGTGTATTCTGGCCTTCTTCATTGGAAACACGATCAACCCCAGGAAACAAAACATGAACACAAAGACCCTTCGATAAATGTGCCCTAATGATGTGATGGCAAACTCGTCAGGATAGGTACGGTAGGATTTGCTGTGACCGTACCTCTCATACAAATAGTCAAAGGGGATATAGGATTCTTTCAAACATGTCAGTTCTGGATTCTTCTTCAGGCCCATCATTTTGAGGAAGCCCCTGCCTTTGCGGTTCT
>NW_017678400.1:0-18981 GCF_001879085.1 Nicotiana attenuata
AGGAAAAATGCTCAACTCAGGGGTTGGAGCCCTAATGTTGGCTAAACGAAAAATGCTCAACTCAGGGGTTGGAGCCCTAATGTTGGCTAGGAGGAAAAACGCTCAACTTAGGGGTTGGAGCCCTAATGTTGGCTAAAGGAAAAACGCTCAACTCAGGGGTTGGAACCCTAATGTTGGCTAAAAGGAAAACGCTCAACTCAGGGGTTGGAGCACTAATGTTGGCTAAAGGGAAAACGCTCAACTCAGGGGTTGGAACCCTAATGTTGGCTAAAAGAAAAAACGCTCAACTCAGGGGTTGGAGCCCTAATGTTGGCTAAAAGGAAAACGCTCAACTCAAGGGTTGGAGCCCTAATGTTGGCTAAAGGAAAAACGCTCAACTTAGGGGTTGGATCCCTAATGTTGGCTAAAAGGAAAACACTCAACCCAGGGGTTGGAGCCCTAATGTTGGCTAAAAGGAAAACGCTCAACTCAGGGGTTGGAGCCCTAATGTTGGCTAAAAGGAAAAAATGCTCAACTCAGGGGTTGGAGCCCTAATGTTGGCTAAAAGAAAAAACGCTCAACTAAGGGGTTGGAGCCCTAATGTTGGCTAAGGGAAAACGCTCAACTCAGGGGTTGGAGTCCTAATGTTGGCTAAAGGAAAAATGCTCAACTCAGGGGTTGGAGCCCTAATGTTGGCTAAAAGGAAAAACGCTCAACTCAGGGGTTGGAGCCCTAATGTTGGCTAAAGGGAAAAACGCTCAACTCAGGGGTTGGAGCCCTAATGTTGGCTAAAGGGAAAAAACGCTCAACTTAGGGGTTGGAGCCCTAATGTTGGCTAATGGGAAAAAACGCTCAACTCAGGGGTTGGAGCCCTAATGTTGGCTAAAAGGAAAAACGCTCAACTCAGGGGTTGGAGCCCTATTGTTCGCTAAAAGGAAAACGCTCAACTCAGGAATTGGAGCCCTAATGTTGGCCAAAAGGAAAAATGCTCAACTCAGGGGTTGGAGCCCTAATGTTGGCTAAAAGGAAAAACGCTCAACTCAGGGGTTGGAGCCCTAATGTTGGCTAAGGGAAAAACGCTCAACTCAGGGGTTGGAGCCCTAATGTTGGCTAAAAGGAAAAAACGCTCAACTCAGGGGTTGGAGCCCTAATGTTGGCTAAAGGGAAAAATGCTCAACTCAGGGGTTGGAGCCCTAATGTTGGCCAAAGGGAAAAAACGCTCAACTCAGGGGTTGGAGCCCTAATGTTGGCTAATGGGAAAAAACGCTCAACTCAGGGGTTGGAGCCCTAATGTTGGCTAATGGGAAAAAACGCTCAACTCAGGGGTTGGAGCCCTAATGTTGGCTAAAAGGAAAAACGCTCAACTCAGGGGTTGGAGCCCTAATTTTGGCTAAAGGGAAAAACGCTCAACTCAGGGGTTGGAGCCCTAATGTTGGCTAAAAGGAAAAACGCTCAACTCAGGGGTTGGAGCCCTAATGTTGGCTAAAAGGAAAAACGCTCAACTCAGGGGTTGGAGCCCTAATGTTGGCTAAAGGAAAAACGCTCAACTCAGGGGTTGGAGCCCTAATGTTGGCTAAAGGAAAAACGCTCAACTCAGGGGTTGGAGCCCTAATGTTGGCTAAAGGAAAAACGCTCAACTCAGGGGATGGAGCCCTAATGTTGGCTAAAGGAAAAATGCTCAACTCAGGGGTTGGAGCCCTAATGTTGGCTAAGGGAAAAACGCTCAACTCAGGGGTTGGAGCCCTAATGTTGGCTAAAGGAAAAATGCTCAACTCAGGGGTTGGAGCCCTAATGTTGGGAAAAACGCTCAACTCAGGGGTTGGAGCCCTAATGTTGGCTAATGGGAAAAAATGCTCAACTCTGGGGTTGGAGCCCTAATGTTGGCTAAAAGGAAAAACGCTCAACTCAGGGGTTGGAGCCCTAATGTTGGCTAAAAGGAAAACGCTCAACTCAGGGGATGGAGCCCTAATGCTGGCTAAAGGAAAAATTCTCAACTCGGGGGTTGGAGCCCTAATGTTGGCTAAAGGAAAAACGCTCAACTCAGGGGTTGGAGCCCTAATGTTGGCTAAAGGAAAAAAGCTCAACTCAGGGGTTGGAGCCCTAATGTTGGCTAAAGGGAAAAATGCTCAACTCAGGGGTTGGAGCCCTAATGTTGGCTAAAGGAAAAAAAGCTCAACTCAGGGGTTGGAGCCCTAATGTTGGCTAAAAGGAAAAACGCTCAACTCAGGGGTTGGAGCCCTAATGTTGGCTAAAAGGAAAAAACGTTCAACTCAGGGGTTGGAGCCCTAATGTTGGCTAAAAGGAAAGAACACTCAACTTAGGGGTTGGAGCCCTAATGTTGGCTAAACCAAGTAACAGATTGATATTGGGAATTCTAAACTATCCTTTTTTGGGATTCTTTTGTTATCTCTTTTTTTTCTCTCTTTTTTTTCATTTTTGATAAGATGCAGGAAAGAACTTGGAGGAAACTTCCCTTTTGCATTGATTATTTTGCTGCAAAGCTATTTTAGCACTTGTGTGTTTCTTTTCCTTTGGCTGCACCTGCTTTTGCGCAGCTGCCTGGATTGCACCTGTTTCAATTTTCAAACAAAGAACAATTGTTAGTTTGAAACGGTGGTTGGTTTTGTGGCCTTGATTATTTGATCCCTGCGTATCTTCTGTTGAGAACCTCTGCTACTTGCTGGTTTTGAAGATTCTTCTCTCTTTCAAACCGGATGGCTCATCTTGCGGGATTTCATGACAACACGCCCGCGTGGGGCTCCGGCCTTTCACTTTATTCTGCCTTTAAGACCTTTGTCCTTGACCTTTTTTTGTTTTTCTCTTTCAATAGCTTGATTTCAAAGCATCTGCCAACATGGCCAGTCGGGATTGACTTGATGCACCCGCTGAGGCTGGGTACTTTTCTTTAGCTTTGTTAGGGGGAGCCCTGTAAAGCCAATCCTACCACCTTTTCTTTGTAATAGTTTCGGAATCAACGTTAGACCGAAAGGGACTCAAGGAAAAAGTAAGCAAGAAGATAAATTTAAAGAGAAGCGTCCCTTTCGGGGGGAAGAGAAGGACTTATCTGGGGGTGCATGCAAGCTTCAAATAAACATGACATGCTTCTTGGTATCTGACTTGAGTGTGATAGCCTCAACCCATTTCGTGAAGTAATCAATGGCAACCAATATGAATCTATGTCCGTTCGAAGCTTTCGGCTCGATTGGCCCAATCACATCCATGCCCCAAGAAACAAATGGCCAAGGTGCTGACATCGGATGAAGCTCTGTTGGAGGTGCATGAATCAAATCGCCATGCACCTGGCATTGATGGCATTTCTGAACAAAGCTGAAGCAATTCTTCTCCATAGTTATCCAATAATACCCTGCTCGCAGGATCTTCTTGGCCAAAACATATATGTTCATATGAGGTCCGCATACCCCCGCGTGTACTTCATGCATAATTCTTCCGGCTTCCTCGGCATCAACACATCTTAGCAAGTTGAGGTCCGGGGTCCTTTTATACAAGACATCACCGCTTAAGAAGAAACCACTTGCATGCCGTCTAATGGTTCTCTTTTGATCTCCAGTGGCTTGCTCGGGGTATTCTTGGGTTTTTAGAAATCTCTTGATGTCATGATACCATGGCTGGGTGCTGGGTTCCACCTCAACCGCGTTGCAATAACCATGCCTTTATTTGATTTGAATTTCCAGAGGATCAATATGGGCATTGCCTGGGTAAGGCAGCATCGAGGCCAGAGTGGCGAGTGCATCGGCTAGTTCATTGTGACACCGAGGAATGTACCTGAATTCTATCGACTTGAAGCGCTTGCTGAGGTCTTCCACATGTTGCCAATAGGGAATGAGCTTAACATCTCGGGTCTCCCACTCTCCCTGGGCTTGACGGATAATCAAATCAGAATCCCCCATGATCAATAAATCTTCAACATCTTGGTCGATTGCCATATTCATGCCCATGATGCAAGCTTCATACTCAGCAGTACTGTTTGTGCAGAAGAATCGGAGCCTGGCTGTAGCTGGGTAGTGCTGGCCCGTGGGTGAGATCAAGATTGCCCCAATTCCTACACCTCTAGCATTCACTGCTCCGTCAAAGAACATTTTCCAAGCACGAGTGTCCTCAGAGATTGCTTCTACCGAATTTACCTCCTCATCTGGGAAGTATGTGCTCAACGGTTGGTATTCCTCGTCCACCGGGTTTTCTGCCAGATGATCTGCCCGCGCCTGGGCTTTCATTGCCGTGCGAGTGACACAGACTATGTCAAATTCAGTTAGCAGAATCTGCCATTTCGCTAATCTCCCTGTGGGCATCGGTTTCTGGAATATGTATTTCAAAGGATCCAACCTAGTTATAAGGTAGGTGGTGTGAGCTTGAAGATAATGTCTTAGCTTTTGAGCAACCCAAGTCAAAGCACAGCAGGTTCTCTCCAACAGAGTATATTTAGCTTCATAACTGGTGAACTTCTTGCTCAAGTAGTAGATTTCCTGTTCTTTCTTCCCGGTTACATCATGTTGCCCGAGGACACAGCCGAAAGAATTTTCCAAGACCGTCAGATATAAGAAAAGAGGTCTCCCTGGCTCCGGTGGGACCAAGACTGGCGGATTTGACAGGTATTCTTTGATCTTGTCGAAGGCCTCTTGACATTCATCCGTCCACTTGACTGCTGCATCTTTCTTCAATAACTTGAATATGGGCTCACAGGTGGAAGTCAATTGAGCAATGAACCGGCTGATATAGTTTAATCTGCCCAACAGGCTCATCACATCTTTCTTGGTTCTCGGAGGAGGCAAATCCCGGATAGACTTTATCTTTGTTTGGTCTAACTCGATACCTCTCCCGCTAACTATGAAGCCCAAAAGTTTGCCGGATGGGACTCCAAACGCACACTTGGCTGGGTTCAGCTTCAGATCATACTTGCGCAACCGCTCGAAGAATTTTCTCAAGTCTCGAACGTGATCATTCTGAGTTTGGGACTTGATGATTACATCGTCAACATATACTTCTATCTCCTGATGTATCATGTCATGGAAAATGGTGGTCATGGCCCTCATGTAGGTTGCCCCAGCATTCTTCAGACCGAACGACATGACTCTGTAACAGTATGTACCCCAAGGTGTGGTAAAAGCTGTCTTTTCGGTATCTTCTTCATCCATCAACACCTGATGATATCCTGCGTAACAGTCCACGAAGGACCGTATCTCATGCTTGGCGCAGTTATCGACAAGGATGTGGATGTTGGGCAAAGGGAAATTGTCTTTGGGGCAATTTATGCACCACTAGAGCAATGCTCAGTCCTGGCATGTCATCATATGACCAAGCAAACACATCTTTATACTCAAATAGGAGTTGGATTATTGCATCCCGAGTTTTCTCATCTGTGTGAATGCTTATTTTGGTTTCTTTGATTTCTTCGGCTGTTCCCAAATTAACCGGTTCAGTGTCATTCATTTTTGGCTTAGGTTTGTTCTCAAATTGTTCCAGTTCTTGATTTATTTCCCTAAAAGCCTCTTCTTCGTCATATTCCGGTTCTTGGTTCATTATTTCACAGTTAGACAGCGTGTTTGAGTCTGGGCATGAAGTCCGCAAGCATGTCATGTTATGTAAAGCCGCATTATTAGAACTGAAAAGAAAAAATGAAAAAGAAAAATAACAAAGAATCAGAAAGAATAAAGAGAAAATGGACGATGAAATATTGATTTCATTTCTTGGAATTGGAAAGATAACAGGGTTTACATTCAGGAATTTAAAGACAAGAAACTAAAAGAAACATCCGAGTTACACCCTGAAATAACTCGGGATGCAGAAAAGGTGGCAGGGCTAGTCTACCGGGACTCCTGCCTGATCGGGAATGGCGTAGCCTTCCAGTTCTGAAGTTTAGCACTTGGTCCCATGTATAGCACCTCAACGGTGCTAGTGCCCTCCCCTGGCTGAACCATGTGTGTTTCATATAATATCTTTCTCATTGCCCCACATATCCCTTCAATCTCTTCGGCCGTAAAGGCCTCATCCTCTTCTTCTTCATTGTATTTTGGCTTAACAAAGGTCTCGTACAGATGTGGCTGTGGCTGTGGCAAGACCCACCCTTCCTTCTTTCTCTCATCAGCCCATTGTAAATCTTCTGGGCCAGGCAGGAAACCTATTCCGAAGTACTTTTCAGTTGTAGGTAGAGTCACGGGCTCGGATATCCCTTGCAGAGCTTTTCCAAGGCCCTTACCCGGCCTGAAACCGTGTCTGATCATCTCCTTAGCCACCATAATCGAAGCATTGGACAGGAAAGGTTGGGGACAAGGACTTCCTTCTTCATACTGATCCGCCACCACAATTTCAAAAGCTTGATAAACAATATGTTCACTTCCTTCCCTCGCTTCCAAACATAAGATAGATGGGTCCCGATAAATGGACTGCTCGTCTTCTCCGTGGACCACAATTTCCTGATCGTCATACTCGAATTTCACCATTTGGGGAGGGTGGAGGGTACAGCTCCCGCAGCATGGATCCAGGGCCTTCCCAGAAGAAAATTGTATGATGCATCCATGTCCAGCACCTGGAAAGTCACCTCGAAGTCCACCTGGCCTATAGTCAATATTAGATCAATTTCTCCGATGGTATCCCTTTTGATACCGTCAAAGGCTCTTACGTAGACATTGTTGGGATGAATCCTTCCAGTCCCGATTTCCATTCTTTGCAGTGTGGAGAGTGGGCAGATGTCAATACCCGAACCTCCATCCACCATGACTCGCTTGACATAGTAACCTTCACACTTGACAGTCAGATGTAAGGCTTTGTTGTGAGCCGCTCCCTCTGGAGGCAAGTCATTTCTACTAAAGGAGATTCGATTGACGGCGAAGAATCTTTCTGCCATTCTTTCAAGCTGTTCAACTGAAGTTTCAACTGGCACATACGCCTCATTCAGAGTTTTCATTAAGATCTTTTGATGTTCAGAGGATTTCGTCACCAATGACAGCAATGACACTTGTTCAGGATATTTTCTCAATTGATCTACTACCTCATAATCAGGCATCTTCATTTTCTGGAAGAAAGCTTCTGCTTCCTCAGTACTCACAGGCTTCTTGGATGGAAAGCGCTTTCGGGTGGCATTGTTTACTTCTTCTATGTTTGAATATATTTCCACAGGGGTATTGTCTAGAAGCTTTCCCAAGATCTCTTTTCCTTTATATGTAACCACCGTCGGATGATAATTCCAAGGTACTGTAGCAGGGTTCGTCACAGGCTTCTGTGGTACGCGTCCAATAACCACTGGCTCACTCAGCCGAGGTGGTTTGATTGTCCCCCGCACCACATAGGCTTTCTTGGGTACGTACACTTGTGTTCCCTTTTTCACTTCCAATTTCTTTGGAGGGCTCACAATCAGCTTCTTTTCTTGATGACCTCGCGGGACATAGAGAATTCCATCCTTGGGAGGTATCGCTTCTGTTCTGGCTTCAGCTTTCTTTTTTGGCTCCGCCTTGGTGACTTGGTTTTTCTTTTCCCCTTTATCTTGCTTTGGGGCAACCTTTGGTTTTCTTTCTGCATCAGCAATAGCAATGATGGCCTTTAATGCCGGATCGAACTCTTTATCCTCACAGATCATCCCTATCACATGCCCATTATTGTGGGCTGGCAATGGATTGTTGGTCACATTTGGGACATCCTCATCCCTCAGTACGATTTTTCCTTGCTCTATTAGATGTTCCACTACTCGTTTCAGTGTCCAGCAGTCATTTGTATCATGGCCTTCTACCCCTGAATGATATGCACACCTCACGCCGGCTCTACAGGCAGGCGATGTCGGGTTTTGTTTGTTCTGAGGGACCGGCTGCAGTAGACCCATTTGGACAAGTTTTGGAAACAAATTAGAGTAAGATTCACCAATTGGAGTAAAAGTTTGCCTCCTGGGTGGCTCACGGGGAGGAAAGTTATTCTGTGGAGGATGGAGATTATAGTGGTTTTGGTGGGGGGGATGATTTCTTGGGAATGGAACTTGGTTTCTATTGGCATGTGGCTGCGGTCGAGCGAAGGGTTGAGCGTTCATAACCGCATAAGGTGGAGGAGCATAAGCAATATCATGAGGGTAGTAATGTTGAGGGGTTCTTTCAGAAAACACAGGTCTAGGAGCCCGGTATCTTCTTGCCCCTGATGCTGCCATAACCGTTTCCTCTTTCTTTTTACCTTTGGCCATTCCTCCAGACCCGCCTTGGATGGCTTGGGAGGTTGCTCTGATGGCTGACTGACTCAAAATTCGGCCCGTTTCCAAACCATTTTCTACCATTTCCCCGATCTTAATCGCCTCTGCAAAAGGTTTGCCCATGGCCGACATCATGTTCTGAAAATAATCCGCTTCCTGGCGCCAGAAGAAAAACAGTGACCATTTCTACTTCATCCATGGGAGGTTTCACCCTCGATGCCTGTTCGCGCCACTTAATAGCATATTCTCTGAAGCTTTCCGAGGGCTTCTTCTTCAAATTTGCCAAGGAGTTCTTGTCTGGTGCGATGTCGATGTTGTATTGAAACTGCCTTACAAAATCTCTAGCAAGATCGTCCCAAATTTGCCATCGTGAGACATCTTGGTCCATATACCATTCTGAGGCAATGCCTACTAAGCTTTCTCCGAAGTATGCCATCAACAACTCTTCTTTTTCGCCGGCCCCGCGCAACTGATTACAATACTTTTTCAAGTGAGCAATGGGATCGCCATGCCCATGCCCATCATACTTTTCGAACTTTGGCGTTTTAAATCCCATGGGCAGGTGCACGTGAGGGAACATGCATAGATCTGTATAAGAAACACTTTTTTGCCCACTCAAACCTTGCATATTCTTTAAACTCTGTTCAAGGCTTCTCATTCTTTTCGCCATCTCATCTTGTTCAGGAGCTTTGGGAGTTTGATCTTGTCCTGGCGTAAGCTCAAATGGTGGTGGCTGAGAGTAATTATATGTGGGATATTGAGGAGGATCCACTGGAAAGATCGGGTTTTGGAAGGTGAAAGCTGAGGGATCAAAGGCGGGCCTTGGCAGTGAAGGTTGTGTTGTAGCAGAGCATGGTGGAGCAGTGAAGATGTTAGGAGCTGCTCCTGCTGGGAACACCTGGGGGCGGACCTCAGAAGGTGTTCCGACGAAGTGAGCGGTCATGGTAGGTTGTCCCAACGGAGTATGAGGGTGGCTGATGGGGATATTGGAGGTACCCCCAGATCTAGGGAATAGTTCAGGAAATCAAGGGATGGCGCTTGGAGGCTCCCTTCCATTGGTCCAGGCGTCCCACATCTCCATGAGTCAGAGACGTAGTATCCGGTTCTCTTCCGCTGTGACACACTCAGATGCCGGGATCCCCGAGATGGGGCTGTCCTCAGAGATGGGAACTGCGGGCAAAGTCATTTCTGTAGACATTTCCACACTTTCTTTCGATCTTGTAAAGTATTGATGCGATGCCAGCTTACCACAACCAACCACCGTTTCTAAAAGCTAGGCTGGAATTGACAGCAACACACGGTTAGCTTGAGACAAGTAACAGATAGGTAATCGCACATTAGGGTGTGATGCAGCTATACAGTTAAACGGATGTCTACATGTTTGCACTGGTTGCATGCGTCATCCCGGCTTTTTTTTTCTTTTTTTCTATTTTCGCTTCTTTTGATTTCTACTCTTTGTTTTTCTTACTTTTCTTTCTCTTTCTATTTTTTCTCTCATTTTTCTTTTTGTTTTTCATTTTCTGCTTTTCCCTTTTCTTTTGCCATGGTTTTTCTCTCAATTCCTTATTTTCTCTTTCTGCGTTTCTTTCTCTCATATTTTTCTTTTATTTTCCTTCCCTCATATTTTCCTTCTCTTTTTTTTAGGGTTACGGTCGAATCTTATGGAGATTGCCTACGTATCATGACCCCGCATGAATCAGACCAAGCGTAGTTCTTGCAAATAAATGCAAGATAAGAGAACGATTTTTGGGATTTTTCAATTTTTCATTAATAAAACTCCGATTACAAAAGCTACTAGACTATTTGTTTTTCTTAAAAAGGAAATTACAAAACAGACTCAAAGACAAAATACAGACTCGATAACTAGGAATACATCAAAGCTTCAAATCTTGGGGCCCGCGGGGCATCATTCGGCATCGCCGCGGGCCTGCGTGCAAGACCCCTTTGCAACTGATCCAAATCATTCATAACCTGGCGAACAAATATCATCACTGAAGCAAAGAAAGTGGTACGACCCATCCGTTCACCGGCTTGACATTTCATAACAATATAGTTTGCAATGCTTCTGATTCTTTCCCTGATTCGGCCCTTTTCTTGGAGTAGTCGACTTATCTGTTGGGTACGAGCCTCTAGCACCTGAGAATCCTGGAAGTGATGGTCTTGTAGCAATTTTATTTCCTTTTCCATCTCGGCGATTAACCCATAGCATTGTTCCCTCTCGGCCTGAAATTCTTTGTCTCGCTGGGCTGCCTTATCTTCAATGGTGTTTATTTTTCTTTTCAGATTAGCAACGGTTCCCTCATAATTTCTTTTCATTTGTTGCACAAATTGGGCTCTTTCCTCTGTCTTCTTTGCCCACTGTGCTCGAAGTCTTGCCATGTTCCCTTCAGATTTCTCCAATTCCTCCTGGCATTCTAAGACTTGCTTCTTCAGCCCTTTTATTAACCTCTCATCGGACCGACTTCTTTCTTGATTTTTAGCAGCTATTTTCATCTGTTGGATTTTAGCCTTGAGAGCTTTATTCTCTTGGGTCAGTTTCTTTTTGTCACCTTTATCGGCTGCAACTTGCAAGCTGTTTTCAAACCAGAGATCCTGAACCTGTTTTTCCAATGCTCCTATTCGAGCCCTGTACTCCTTTTCTTTGGCTAACCAATCCCATTGCACCTGGGCCTTGTCAGTGAATTATTGTATATGTGGCCTTTTGGCGGGTCTCTCGGGAATTTGAAATCTTTTACCAAACCAGACCAAGTATTTGGGATCTACTTCGCCTTTAGCCCGATCCCACACTATGGTTTTAGGCTCGAGATACCTACATTCATTCCATATCTGGCGAATTTTTCCTTCCGGAAATGCAGCTTTTGGGCCTAACTCAATGATTTGTCCGCTGAAGTCTTCATTATTGTGGACAGTTTGGAATCTTCTTAGTTGCCGCAGGACTCGGTAGGGGGCGTAGGGTTGGATGCTTCGAATGCCCATCAAAAGAACATAAGGTACTTCTGCCGATGAATACACAACCTCAGTAGTGGGAAGCCAACCGAAAGCCCATTCAACTTTGTCTGCAGTCATAGATCTCAAGCATGACGCCCAAGCCTCAGTGCCCTCGGGGAACTCAATGCCTGTTACCCTGGTTCCGAACTCCGCAATACAACTTTGCCCGGTAAACCATAGTTCATGTACCCCGTACGATGACAAAGGTGCTCCTGTATCCACAGCTGTAGTAGTAGATTGCAACCTTGAAAGAATTTCACACCCTCTCGGCACATGGTTAAAGCTCAGTACATTTCCGCCACAATCAAGGGAACCACTGTGCTAGTAGGCTTCTTTATGTCCACATCCAACATTCCTACAAGGCCGATGTCTATGTGACCGTCTTTTCTTGGATAGACCACAACCCCCATAAAAGCTACCATGAATGCCAACCCGCGTCGGGCCTCCCATTTATCCTTGTTCCCGGCATGTGTCAAACCGGTGTTGGGTTCTTCAAAACCTTTCGGGTTGCCATATCGGTGATACAAGAAATGCAGTGTGCAACACCCTTCTGCTAGATGCGGATCTTGAATGTCCCGACTGATGCTCAACAGGTCCAAGAATCTGTGAAGGGTTACCAGTCTCGGGGCAAATGGGTATCTACTCCTGAGGTTTCCGTTGAGACCCACATATCCCGCAATCTCCTCTAGTGTGGGTGTAAGCTCGAAATCCGAGAACCGGAATACGTTACGAGTTGGGTCCTAGAATGGTATCAATGCCTCAATAATATCCTTTCTTGGTTTGATGTTCAACAAATCGACGAGACCACCCAAAACCTTGATCACGGTTTCTCTGCTACCTTTCCCCAAATCATTCTACCACATTTGGAGCTTTAAAGGGATCTCACTCAGGACTGAGAAGGTTTCAATGTTACTTGGATTCATCCTGCACATTTATTTAAAGGGGTTTAATGACTTATCCAAACCTCGTTCTAAAATGGGATAAGACTCTAGACAGAAGAGAAGTCACACGAAGTGCACCCTTCTCCATGATTTAGAAGACTCAGAGAGAGGAAGGGTTTCGTGGCAGTTTATGTACAATTCACAAAATATCAAAGCGGTAAAACATTTAGCACATATAGCATGGAACATGTAGGAAAATCAGATAAGCCAAATATAACAGTTATTCTAAGCTCGAATTCTTGAATCCTGAACCGAGATTCTGGGTTCGTATCCCCAGCAGAGTCGCCAGAGCTGTCACACCTCCTTTTTTACACACCTACCCCGAAGGATAGTGTATAAGGGAGTTTTTCCACTTAAAGTGACATTATTCGAAATGGAATTATTTATTTATTTCAGAGTCGCCACTTGGGATAGGTTTGGTTTTGGTGTCCCAAGTCACCGGTTTATCTTGAATCCCAAATCGAGGAAACTTCGACTTTCCGAATGAAGTCTGCGAACCAGAAATTCTGAATAAGGAATTCTGTTGACCCGGGGGAAAGTGTTAGGCACCCCCGGATCCCGTGGTTATAGCACGGTCGCTTAAACTATTATAAATGGCTTAATATCTGATTTTAATACATGTCATCCAATAGTGCAATTTTAAAATTATTTACCGCTTTTAATTAATTTTAAGGAAATTGAACGTCGTTTAAAACGTGTTTTCGGATCACGTCACATGAAATGCACTCGGATCCGCGACACATTTTATTCAACGTTTTGGGATTTGGATTTGGGTCACATGAAATGCACACCCGAATTTAGGAAGGTAAAATTATTAAAAAACGCGCCTAAAGCAACTAACGCGTTATTAACTTTGCGGGAGGCCACGAAAATTCGCTAAACGATGCATCCCGAGTTCTAAGTATTTTAAAGAGGTAATTAAAGAGGGTCACGCAGTTTGTGATTTTATTTGCCGCGGCGCACCTTGATTTCAATTTTAAAGGCCATCCTAAAAGGGACTATTATTTTTCTATTAAAGATTGTCTCCAAAGCAACTTAATTAATTAACCTTATTAGTAAACTACTATTAAAAGCATTCATGAAATTCGGGCTCCAAAATCAAGTCCAAATTTAAACAAGAGGACAACCTCTTAATTCAAATTTGCTACTTAAATTGGAAGGCCCAAAATTACATTGCAAGATTAAACTAATGATTTCAAATAGGAATTCATGCTTCTAGTATTTTGGGCTTTAAAACTAGCCGAAGAGTGAGTGAAAATGCCTTCAGCTTTTTAAAAGCTGTCCAAATGGTTGGGCTTGAGTACATGCCAAATTTGAAGAGGTCTGTCCTTAACAGACTGCCGAATGCACTGGCCCAAGGCTGAAAATACTTGGGCTCCTCATCAAATAACTGGGCCTAACGTTAGGCCTGGTTTTCATGGCCCAAAAAAGTAAGCAGCAACAGAAACGGAAATATACACATGACTGTGAGATCCAAACTTGATTNACGTTAATCTAATCCATAGACTAGCTTTTTTTGAATCTCACTCGGTGATTAGTGGATAAACAAGTAATGATATACATGTGCATGAATTGGACTTATTTTCTCAGATGCCAAATTTTAAATCAATTTTCCTAAAAGCTAAAGTATAGGAATTAATTCATTGATACACCAGATTATTTCCAGCATCCCTTAAACTAACAGAAACATGCTAACACAGGTCAATTATTCAATTCGTACAACTGAGATTTGAAAATCTAGCGAGGAGAGTTTAGAGTAAAAATTCATACGCAGAATACAGTGGTAGGCGCTGATGAAGCCCAAACAATTTCTACATTCGAATTAGCACTAGCTTATAGAACCTGTCTAAATTACTAATTTGAAACAAACACATAGAATCCTATTACAGTTCACAGTCCGCAGTTAATACAATAAAGTTTAGCTAAGTCATGAAATTGCTGGAAACATAACAAATCAACAGATCGTTCAAAGGGAGAATCAACAGAACAATCAGTGCAGCATTTTCATTCCATTTCCAACTGGAGAGTTACATCAGGACAAGCTCAGGATGTGTACCTGGAATGGAGGCAGAATAAGAAGAAAAAGGCAGAGTCAGCAGCAGTTAACAGCAATCAGCAGCAACTTTGGACCAATTTCGAACCCAGTAATGACAGTGCACAGCCAGGAAATATTTTAACACAAACAGCACCAGTAAAACAGCCCAAAACAGCTTGAATGAACCAAAAACAACTCGAAAATCACCCCTAGGAACTTCTGAACCTCAGCTACTGAATTTTCAGACCTATCAGTGCTTGAAAATCTAAAATATGTACTCCAACAGCTCGAAAAACTCTCAGATTCAATAGAGTTTCTATTGATTTTTAGTGTTAGCTCTCATCTTTCAAGGTTTAAGATATTTTTGGTTTTTTTTTGTTTGGTTTTTTTTTTTTTGGTTTTTGATTTGGGATCTCAGATCTATCACTGCTTCTCTAAGCTTTAGAGTTTTGAATTTCAAATTTTTCTGATCTCTAAAACTTCTAGAACCTTATGGGGATTTTTCAGATTTTAAAGCTTGTGAATGAAGGCAGAATGCATGCCTTTTATAGGCAGAAAATCAAGGGGAAGCTTCTAGATTTCATTACCCATTTTCCCCCTCTTTTTATTTTCAATTTTTATACATTAGCCCTTCATTTTCTGACTTTTTTCTCAAGTTACTGCATTAAGTTTCTGAAATTATGACTAAGGCCCTATTTTAGAAGATTCTAGGGTGTTCTAGTGTAACCTACAATATTTATATCCAATTCTAAGTACCCAAACTACCCCTGAACCCCTGACCTTGGTCTCAATTTACCAGGTTGACATTATCAGCTATAACCATACTACCAATTAGAAAACCTAACAATTACACTAAGAACCATCACAAATCCAATTAACTGGAGAATTAATTCTAGTATCAATCAAGCCCAAGCAGAGGGATTACAAAGATAAAAATGCAAGAAATTGGAATCTAATCAGGCCAAATTGAACAAAAAGCAAACTAATTAATCAAAGCTAAAAAATAAGAAATCAAATTCTAAACAAACACAAGAAGAACAATAATAATGAAAAACAATCATTATTCGAAGCAAACATATCAAAATCAAAAACTAACAAAAATCGGACTAAACTAACACTTAAACGCTTAAACTAATCAAAATTAAGATAACACTTAAACACTTAAACTAACAGAAACAAAACAGAAATCAAATCAAGATTAAACAAAATTAAACTAATGAAAAATCAGAAAATTAAAAGAACTTACTGATTTTAAAATAACTGGCCCCTCCTCGAATTTGGCCCCCAAGTAATGTTATGTGTTTGTTCTTGGTAAGAACAAACACATAGAATCACCTTAGGACCAATTTGAAATCCGACTTTTCTCCAGAAATTCGAAGCAACCCTAGATCTAAGCTCCGGCGGTTTCAGTTAGGTTTAAGGGTAAATGATTTGGGGTTTAGGTATAGAAGGGTAAGGAGAGTGTGGGGTATGAATTTGGTAGGTTTTGGAGGCGGCGCCGCCACTGGAGGCTAAAGGCGGCGACTAGGGTTAAGGGATTTGGGGGGTATTCCAGTGGGTTTCGAGAAGAAATAAAGGTGGACTGATGATAGGAAGATGAAGACGAAGCCCTGGTGCAGATTTGAGTGTTGTTTGACGAGTTAGGGTTTTGGAGTCGAAACTTGATTTGAGATTCGATGGATTTGGCAAGGATTCGAGGGAAACTAAAGGTGGATTTGGTAAGGGGAGAAGGAGGTGGTTCAGGGGTGTATTTTTGGGCGAGTTTGGAACATTGCCGCCGGCGGAGACGATTTCCGGCCGGCGGCTTATGGCGGAGAGTGGCGGAGACGGGAAGGTACGAGGAAGACAGGGTTTGTCTCTAGGGTTTTCTCAAATTTTAGACAGTTTTATTTAAAATCAAGATCAATTATGGGCCGTTGGATTAAAGTGAATGGATGGCTTAGATTTAATTGGCCTTCATTAATTCAAAACGACGTCGTTTCGAATTTTGGGATGCTGGACCGGATCTGTGGGTCATTTGGGCTATTTTGGCATGGGGTTTTGAGGCAAATTTGGGTTGGGATCAAAAAAATTGGCCCAAAATTGGCCAGCCTATTTGACTCTTTTAAAAATTCTCAATTTCTTTTTATTTATTTGTTTTCTTCTTTTCCTTTTTTATTTATTTAAATTTTGGATTTTATTAAATGCAAAATTAAGAGTAGTCAAAACCTGATTTAATTCTAAATCGAGACTAATTAAATTTCCTAAAATTAACTAGGTCCTAATTTTAAGAGGAAAATTAAACAAAAAGTGAAATTAAAGGAACAAAATATAAAAGGACTATTTTTGTTATTTTTCTCTTATTTTCAATGATGTTTAATAAATCTAAAAATCTAAAATTAGGTCCTACATGCAAGTATGCTACTTTGTAATTATTCATTTTTAGGATACCTAGAAATGCACACAAAAATGCAAACAAAACACAAAATCATGTAATTAATTCCTAAAAATTTAAATATTAAAAGAAAAATTTTAATTTTAATGAATTCAATAGGAGTAATTCGAGCGCGGCAAAAATCACGTGCTCACAGCTGCCCCTCTTTGCTCGAAGACACGAAGGATTTTCGGGCAAAGATAAACGAGCAACATAAGGGATTTTTGCCTGCTTGGCACTCCATGAGAAGCATTTTGAAAACCGTCTGACCGAACCCCGCTTCAGAGGTTGCCTACATATCCTTGGCTATAAAGGAATCAGGTCAGTGTAGTTCTGGAAGGTTTGGTAGCTGGGACTACCATGAGCTGTGATTTCACTGCTGTTGCTGCTGCTACTGCTTGCTGACCTCCTTATTACACCAAAGGAAAATCAAAGCTAAGCTATCTATGCCTATCAACTATGAGTTACAAGATTCCTATCTATAATTCTCTTGAAACTTGATCTTGAGTCTTAGCTGATTTTGCTGTGGACCCTGATCTGAATCTTGATACTCGTAAGTTGTAGGTGTTTGTTTCTTTCTGCAGCATTGGGTCAGAACGGGAGCTTGTGACTTCAACCAGATTTTGAGCAATCCGCACCCTTGTTTGCTTCAGATTGAGACTCATTCCATCGGTCATCTCACACTCTATGTCTTGAGGTCAACCTGCTTAAGATACCAAAACAAACAAATGAACGAAATTTTCTGCCCCAGTTTTCACTAGGAAAATTTCGTGAGTTAGTTGTGACACATATCTAAGCGATCAAATCAGGATTGTGTATCCTTGTGAATGAATCCAGGTTATGCTGGAAATGACCGGGTTATGCCGGAAAAGGAAAAAAAGGGGCCTCGGGTTATGCCGGGACGGAAAGAAAAAAAGGCTCCTTGGGTTATGCCAGGGAAATCCTCAGGTTATGCCGGGATTTGGAAAGAAAAGGCTCCTTGGGTTATGCCAGGGAGATCCTCGGGTTATGCCAGGATTAAAAGAAAAAAAAGGCTAAAGGGAAAAACGCTCAACTCAGGTATTGGAGCCTTAATGTTGGCTAAAGGAAAAGCGCTCGACTCAGGGGTTGGAGCCCTAATGTTGGCTAAATGGAAAAACGCTCAACTCAGGGGTTGGAGCCCTAATGTTGGCTAAAGGGAAAAATGCTCAACTCAGGGGTTGGAGCCCTAATGTTGGCTAAAGGGAAAAATGCTCAACTCAGGGGTTGGAGCCCTAATGTTGGCTAAAAGGAAAAACGCTCAACTCAGGGGTTGGAGCCCTAATGTTGGCTAAAGGGAGAAATGCTCAACTCAGGGGTTGGAGCCCTAATGTTGGCTAAAGGGAGAAACGCTCAACTCAGGGGTTGGAGCCCTAATGTTGGCTAAAGGGAAAATGCTCAACTTAGGGGTTGGAGCCCTAATGTTGGCTAAAAGGAAAAACGCTCAACTCAGGGGTTGGAGCCCTAATGTTGGCTAAAAGGAAAAATGCTCAACTCAGGGGTTGGAGCCCTAATGTTGGCTAAAGGGAAAAACGCTCAACTCAGGGGTTGGAGCCTTAATGTTGGCTAAAGGAAAAATGCTCAACTCAGGGGTTGGAGCCCTAATGTTGGCTAAGGGAAAAACGCTCAACTCAGGGGTTGGAGCCCTAATATTGGCTAAACCAGGTAACAGGTTGATATTGGGAAGTCTACACTATCCTTTTTTGGGATCCTTTGGTTATCTCTTTTATCTCTTCTTTCTTTTTTTTTTAATTTTATTTTTGATAAGATGCAGGAAAGAACTTGGAGGAAACTTCCCTTTGATTATTTGCTGCAAAGCTATTTCAGCACTCACGCGTTTCTTTTCTTTTGGCTGCACCTGCTTTTGCGCGGTTGCCTGGATTGTACCTGTTTCAATTTTCAAACAAAGAACAATTTTTAGTTTGAAACGGTGGTTGGTTTTGTGGCCTTGATTGCTTGATCCCGGCCTAGCTTCTGTTGAGAACCTCTGCTGCTTGCTGGTTTTGAAGATTCTTCTCTCTTTCAAACCGGATTGCTCATCTTGCAGGATTTCATGACAACACGCCCGTGTGGGGCTTCGGCCTTTCACTTTATTCTGCCTTTAAGACCTTTGTCCTTGACCTTTTTTTGTTTTTCTCTTTCAATAGCTTGATTTCAAAGCATCTACCAACATGACCAGTCGGGATTGACTTGATGCACCCGCTGAGGCTGGGTAATTTTTTTTAGCTTTGTTAGGGGGAGCCCTGTAAAGCCAATCCTGCTACCTTTTCTTTGTAATAGTTTCGGAATCAGCGTTAGACCGAAAGGGATTCAAGGAAAAAGTAAGCAAGAAGATGAATTTAAAGAGAAGCGTCCCTTTCGGGGGGAAGAGAAGGACTTATCTGGGGGTGCATGCAAGCTTTAAATAAACATGACATGCTTCTTG
>NW_017678400.1:19645-22170 GCF_001879085.1 Nicotiana attenuata
TTGGTTGTTTTGTCTTTGTTTTCTTTTTCTTTTTCTTTTCATCATATTTTCTTTTTCTTTTCTTTTTTTTTCATATTATTTTCTTTTCCTTTTTTTTTCTTTTCTCTTTTTTTCGATAATACTTCCGGGTTCCAAAGAGGATGATCAAAGAAGAGTACCGGCTAAAAGGGTTTACGAAGGATCGATAGTGTTTGGGTAGCGGGAAGGAAAGCCTTCATCATCTCAATTGCACAAAATCCGTCACCACAGGAGGCCTAGACATAATACCTTTTTACTGCATCTGCATTGACTGCTACTTCGGGATCATTTCCTTCGATGTCTCCCAGATATAGTGCTCCCCTTGGCAATATCTTCCGGATGATGTATGGACCCTTCCAATTAGGAGCAAATTTTCCTTTGGCTTCCTGGTGATGAGGGAGAATACGTCTTAACACGAGTTGTCCCACTTCAAAATTCCTGGGTCGTACTTTCTTGTTATAAGCGCGGGCCATTCTTTGTTGGTACAACTGCCCGTGACAAACCGCCGCCATCCGCTTTTCATCAATTAAAGACAACTGTTCTAGACGAGTCTTGACCCATTCACTATCCTCAATTTCTGCTTCAACGATGATTCGGAGAGAAGGGATTTCTACCTCTGGGGGTATAACAGCCTCGGTTCTATAGACCAATAAGTACGGGGTTGCTCCGATCGATGTATGCACTGTGGTGCGATATCCGAGTAATGCAAAAGGCAGCTTTTCATGCCAGTGCCTGGAGCTTTGAATCATCTTTCTCAAAATCTTCTTGATGTTCTTATTTGCTGCTTCAACGGCCCCATTGGCTTTCGGCCGATAAGGAGTAGAGTTTCTATGCGTTATCTTGAATTGTTTGCATACCTCTCCCATCAGACGACTGTTCAAGTTCGCAGCATTGTCGGTAATGATAGTTGCAGGAATGCCAAAGCGGCAAATGAGATTGGAGTGCACGAAGTCTACCACAACTTTCTTGGTAACTGACTTGAGTGTGATAGACTCAACCCATTTAGTGAAGTAATCAATGGCAACCAATATGAGTGTATGTCCGTTCTAAGCTTTCGGCTCGATTGGCCCAATGACATCCATGCCCCAAGCAACAAATGGCCAAGGTGCTGACATCGGATGAAGCTCTGTTGGAGGTGCATGAATCAAATCGCCATGCACCTGGCATTGATGGCATTTCCGAACAAAGCTGAAGCAATCCTTCTCCATAGTTATCCAATAATACCCCGCATACCCCCGCATGTACTTCATGCATAATTCTTCCGGCTTCCTCGGCATCAACACATCTTAGCAAGTTGAGGTCCGGGGTCCTTTTATACAAGACATCACCGCTTAGGAAGAAACCACTCGCATGCCGTCTAATGGTTCTCTTTTGATCTCCAGTGGCTTGCTCGGGGTATTCTTGGGTTTTCAGAAATCTCTTGATATCATGATACCATGGCTGGATGTTGGGTTCCACCTCAACCGCGTTGCAATAACCATGCCTTTCTTTGATTTGAATTTCCAGAAGATTAATATGGGCATTGCCTGGGTTAGGCAGCATCGAGGCTAGAGTGGCGAGTGCATCGGCTAGTTCATTGTGACACCGAGGAATGTACCTGAATTCTATAGACTTGAAGTGCTTGTTGAGGTCTTCCACATGTTACCGATAGGGAATGAGCTTAACATCTCGGGTCTCCCACTCTCCCTGGGCTTGACGATAATCAGATCAGAATCCCCCATGATCAATAAATCTTCAACATCTTGGTCGATTGCCATATTCATGCCCATGATGCAGGCTTCATACTCAGCAGTATTGTTTGTGCAGAAGAATCGGAGCCTGGCTGTAACTGGGTAGTGCTGGCCCGTGGGTGAGACCAAGATTTCCCCAATTCCTACACCTCTAGCATTCACTGCTCCGTCAAAGAACATTTTCCAAGTACGAGTGTCCTCAGAGATTGCTTCTACTGAATTTACCTCCTCATCTGGGAAGTATGTGCTCAACGGTTGGTATTCCACGTCCACCGGGTTTTCCGCCAGATGATCTACCAATGCCTGGGCTTTCATTGCCGTGCGAGTGACATAGACTATGTCAAATTCAGTTAGCAGAATCTGCTATTTCGCTAATCTCCCTGTGGGCATCGGTTTATGGAATATGTATTTCAAAGGATCCAACCTGGTTATAAGGTAGGTGGTGTGAGCTTGAAGATAATGTCTTAGCTTTTGAGCAACCCAAGTCAAAGCACAACAGGTTCTCTCCAACAGAGTATATTTAGCTTCATAACTGGTGAACTTCTTGCTCAAGTAGTAGATTGCCTGTTCTTTCTTCCCGGTTACATCATGTTGCCCGAGGACACAGCCGAAAGAATTTTCCAAGACCGTCAGATATAAGAAAAGAGGTCTCCCTGGCTCCGGTGGGACCAAGACTGGCGGATTTGACAAGTATTCTTTGATCTTATTGAAGGCTTCTTGACATTCATCCGTCCACTTGATAGCTGCATCTTTCTTCAATAACTTGAATATGGGCTC
>NW_017678401.1:0-22164 GCF_001879085.1 Nicotiana attenuata
CGGAAGGCAGAATGGTAGCCTTATGCAATGCAGATGCAGATGGAGGTAGAGCTTAACCTCGAAAGGCAGAATGGTAGCCTTATGCAATGCAGATGCAGGTGGAGACAGCGTTTTGTCTCAGAAGGCAGAATGGTAGACGTATGCAAATTGGAAGGCAGAATAGTAGCCTTATGTAATGCAGATGCAGATGGAGGTAGAGCTTAATCTTGGAAGGCAGAATGGTAGCCTTATGCAGATTGGAAGGTAGAATAGTAGCCTTATGCAATGCAAATGCAGATGGAGACAGCATTTAGTCTCGGAAGGCAGAATGGTAGCCTTATGCAAGAAATAAGATAGCAACTGACAGTAGAGTTTTCTTAGCTGATAGCAGATTGCAGCGTTGTGATTACTGGGAGCATTGTCACATACGAAACATCATTGGTGTGTGCTGATAGCAAATGTTGGCAAGTGCAACGGTTCAGAGAATTGTATTCTTGAGCTATGTTTGTCCCATGGGCGTACAATATGTTTAATGATTTCACAATTCTAGTGCCTGCATCCAGAGAAAAATCGTGAGTTTTGTAAGGGGGAAGGTTAGTTCGTATCCCCGCTAGATTTGCTTGGTGCGTTCGACTTTGATCTGGTGATACCGTCTGTATCATTGGGGTAGCGTTGCTAAAGAAAGCAGTTTCAATAATAAACATGCATGATTTTGTAAAAATATGACATAAATTAAAAATAGCTTTTAGATGAACCGACGACTGTGACGTTGTTCAGGACATTGCAACCTCTCCTGCTACGGAATTTTGAGGGTCCTCCTCAAAATTCTGCCCCAGTTTGATGGGTTGACACTTCTAACTGTTGCTCGTGCAGCTATGGACTGAAATTACTTCGAAATTTTGAGGGTCCTCCTCAAAATTCTGCCCCAGTTTCCAATTGCATGGGGAAATGAAATTTTTATTGAATTGTGACCAAACCCATAGGGCTGCCTACGTATCCCCTCTTAAACGGGAATCAGTTCAGGCGTAGTTCAATTTACATCATGTAAGGAAAGCATAAAGATTACACATAGTTTGATCGGCTTTGGCCAGACTTCTCCATCCATTTCTGCAAGTATGAGGGCTCCTCCTGTCAAAACCCGGTGAACCATGTATGGACCCTGCCAGTTGGGAGAGAACTTCCCTTTGGCTTCATCTTGATGCGGAAAAATTTTCTTCAACACCAGCTGCCCTGGTGTGAATTGTCTTAGCTTGACTCTTTTGTTGAAGGCTCTAGACATTCTGTTCTGATAGAGTTGACCATGGCAGACTGCATTCATTCTCTTTCGTTTATAAGGGCTAGTTGCTCATAACGACTTTTTACCCAGTCTGCGTCATCGAGCTCAGCTTCTTGTATGATCCTTAGGGAATGAATTTCTACCTCAGCGGGAATGACAGCCTCTATACCGTAAACCAGCATATAGGGGGTTGCTGCCCTGGTTGATGTACGGACTGTTGTACGATACCCCAGAAGAGCAAATGATAACTTCACGTGCCACTGTCTGTGCTTCTCTATCATTTTCCTCAATATCTTCTTGAAATTCTTGCTGGTGGCTTCTACAGCTCCATTCATCTGAGGTCTGTAGGCTGTGAAATTCTTGTGTTTGATCTTGACAGTTTCGTACATAGCTTTTATCAGGTCGCTGTTGAGGTTGGAGCCATTATCAGTAATGATTGACTCTGTAATTTCGAATCGACAAACAATACGGTCGCGGACAAAGTCTGCCACGACTTTCTTAGTCACTGCATTGTAAGATGCTGCTCAACCCATTTGGTGAAATAGTCGATGGCTACTAGGATAAACCTGTGTCCGTTGGAAGCAGCAGGCTCGATTGTTCCAATAACGTCCATTCCCTAGGCGACGAACAACCACGATGAGCTTATTGTGTTAAGCTCGCTTGGAAGTTCTTTTATCATATTCGCATGTATCTGACAGCGGTGGCATTTCCGGACATACTGGATGCAGTCCGTTTCCATAGTCATCCAAAAGTAACCAGCCCGGAGTATCTTCTTTGCTAAGACAAAACCGTTCATATGTGGACCGCAGGTCCCAGCATGAATTTCCTCTAGTAGCCTGGATGCTTCCTTTGCGTCGACACATCTTAATAATCCTAAATCGGGTGTCCTCCTATACAGGATTCCTCCGCTGTGAAAGAAGTTGTTGGACAATCTCCGAAGTGTGCGTTTCTGAGTAGGATTTGCAAGCTCCGGGTACTCTCTTTTTGCCAAATATTCCTTGATATCATGAAACCAAGGCATTCCGTCTGCTTCCTATTTAACATAGGAACAGTAAGCTGGCTGATTATGGATTTTCACCGGAATGGGATCAATGAAATTCTTGTCGGGATGCTGTATCATAGATGATAGGGTAGCCAATGCATCGGCGAACTCATTCTGGATTCTAGGAACATGCTGGAATTCCGTCTTCGCGAACCTCTTTCTCAATTCCTATATGTGATGCAGATACAGGAGTATTTGGAGTTCTTGGTTGCCCATTCTTCTCATACCTGATGTATAAGTAAGTCTGGATCTCCAATCATTAGAAGCTCTTGAACGTTCATGTAAATGGCCATTTTGAGTCCTAAGATGCAGCGTCATACTCGGCCATATTGTTGGTGCAGGGGAACCTGAGTTTGCCAGACACCGGATAATGCTGACCGATTTCTGATATTAGGACTGCTCCTATGCCAACTCCTTTAAAGTCTGCTGCTCCATCGAAGAACATTCTCCAACCGTCATAGGATTCCGCAGTGTCTTCTCCTATGAATGATACCTCTTCATCAGGAAAATACGTTTTCAGGGGTTCGTATCCTCCATCCACGGGGTTTTCAGCAAGGTGGTCTGCCAGTGCATGTCCCTTAACCGCTTTCTGAGTTACGAAAACAATGTCGAACTCACTCAACAGGATTTGCCACTTGGCTAGGTTGCCAGTGGGCATGGGCTTCTGAAAGATGTACTTCAAGGGATCCATTCTCGATATGAGATATATAGTGTAGGCGCAGAAGTAATGTCTCAGCTTCTGAGCTACCCAAGTCAAAGCACAACAGGTGCGTTCCAATAGAAAATACCGGGCCTCGTACGGGGTGAAATTCTTACTGAGATAATAAATGGCTTGCTCCTTGCTCCCTGTTTCATCGTGCTGCCCCAGAACGCAGCCGAAAGCTCCATCTAATACTGCAAGGTAGAGTAATAAGGGTCTACCTGGCTCGGGCAGGACTAAGACTGGTGGTGTTGACAGGTACTCCTTTATTTTGTCGAAGGCCTTTTGGCAGTCATCGGTCCATTTGGTGGCGGAGGCCTTCTTTAACATCTTTAAGATTGGCTCACAGATAATTGTAGACTGTGCTATGAATCGGCTGATGTAGTTAAGCCTTCCCAAGAAACTCATCACATCCTTCTTGTTCTTTGGCGGTGGTAGTTCCTGAATGGCTTTGACTTTCAATGGATCCAGTTCTATTCCTCGGCGGCTCACAATAAACCCAAGCAATTTCCCAACAGGAACCCCGAATGCACACTTTGCGGGGTTTAGTTTCAGGTTGTATCGCCACAGTCTATTGAAGAACTTCCTCATATCTTCTATGTGGTAAGTGGCCTTCTTGGATTGGATAATAACATCATCCACATATATCTCTATCTCCTTGTGTATCATATCATGAAAGATGGTAGTCTTGGCCCTCATGTAGTTGGCCCCTGCATTGTTCAGGCCGAATGACATCATCTTGTAACAGTACACTCCCCACGGCGTAATGAAAGTCATTTCCTCAGCATCTTCCTCATCTATCCAGATCTGATGATAACCAGCGAAGCAATCTACAAATGACTGTAGCTCATGCTTGGCGCAATTGTCAATCAGGATGTGTATATTTGGCAAAGGGAAGTCGTCTTTTGGACTGGCCCGGTTGAGATCCCGGTAGTCGACACAGACTCTGACCTTCTCGTCCTTCTTTGGCACTGGCACAATGTTGGCTAACCATGTCGGGTATTCTACTACCCTGAGAACCTTAGTGTTGATCTACTTGGTGACTTCTTCCTTGATTTTCAAACTCATATCATGCTTGAACTTTCTGAGCTTTTGCTTTACCGGTGGACACATTGGATTGGTTGGCAGTTTGTGAGCCATAATAGATGTACTCAGACCAGTCATGTCATCATACGACCAGGCGAATATATCCTCATACTCCTTTAGAAATTCTGTGTATTCTTTCTTCTCCGATGGCGATAGGTGAATGCTAATTCGCATTTCCTTGACGTTTTCTGCATCTCCTAGGTTGACAATTTCGGTCTCGTCCAGGTTGGACTTAGGTCTGTTCTCAAAATTCTCAACTTCTTTGACAATCTCGTCAGGTATGTCATCTTCCTCTAAATCAATGTCCGTTTGTTGCATTGTCTTATTGCATGTCACAATCATTGGTTCATCAAGACAAGTAATAGTAATGTTGTATTGGTAAAGCACGGAGAGAAAACGATAGCAATAAATATTAATTCATAAGAAAAATCAAACATGCTTTTCATGAATTGAATAATTGTTTTGAACATCGAAGATCTTATTGCGGGAATTGAAAAATGCGAAAATAAAACAGTGAATAATGCTTGTTTTAGCCTTGCTACCCCGAGGGTCGTCGGGCTTTGGTTGTCCTGATGGTCCAATTCTTGAGATGTGCCCCTCTGCTCACAGCTTGTATGGAAGGGCCTTCCTCCCCCTCCTCCTCGAGAATAACGCAACAGTCCATATCACCATCCTCTAGAAACAAGTTCTTCACTGCTGCAAGTGCTTCTTCTTCATCTGACCCATAAATAATGTCGGCCTGTTGGAAGGTCTGCTCCAGATGCGGTATTGGCTAGTCTAATGGGTAGTAAGGACCGCGCCATGGTGGTGACCAGCTATTGAATTCTTCCTAGGTGTATTCATATCCCAAACCGAAGGTAGTGCCATGTTTCTTGAGTTTTATGGGTTTAGAGATTCCTTGGAGGTTCTTGCCGAGCCCTTTTCCAGGCTCGTACCCACTCCAACTCAGTATACTCTCGATTTTGCTATCCCACCATTTGTCTTTGTCGATAGCATTGACTTGTTCAATGTGGTGGTAAGTTTCTCCACCCAGCTTCCTTCTTCCCTCGATCGCCGGAATAGTTTGGCGACTGTATATAGGGTTGCTACCGTCGCCGTGAATGATCACTTCCTGGTGATTCCATTCGAACTTTACTACCTGATGCAGCGTTAATGCTACGGCCCCAGCAGCATGGATCCATGGCCGTCCCAGCAGCAAGTTGTAAGACGCTGGTACATCTATTACCTGGAAATCGACCTCGAACTAGGTTGGTCCCATCTGCAGGCAGAGACTAATCTCACCAATGGTGGACCTCTGAGAACCATCGAAAGCTTTCACATTGATTGCTGCATCCTTTATCTCATGCAGACCTTTTCCCAACTTCTTGAGCGTTATCAGCGGACAAATGTTAAGACTGGACCCTCCATCCATCAAGATTTTGGTGATGAAATAATCTTCGTATTACACGGTGATGTGCAGTGCTTTGTTGTGCCCCAGCCCTTCAGGTGGCAGGTCGTCCTCATGAAAGGTGATCTTATGGCTTTCCAGCACTTGTCCTACCATATTAGCTATTTCCCCACTAGTGATGTTATTTGGTACGTACGCTTCATTTAGCACCTTCAACAAAGCATTCCTGTGCGTCTCAGAATTTTGCAGCAAAGAGAGAATGGATATTTGTGATGGCGTCTTGTTCAACTGGTCAATGACCGAACACTCCTTGGCCTGTACTTTCCTCCAAAGGTCGTCCGGACCTGTCTCAATGAGGGGTGGCCGATTGGAAGCCTGCTTGTCAGCTAGATGTTTAGGGGTATAGACTCTACCAGTTCTTGTCATACCCTGTGCTGTGACAGTTTCTTCAGTCCTGACCTTGCCCTTCCTTCTCGCCTCGGCTGTATAGTCCCAGGGTATAGCATTTGTATAGAAGGGTGGCGTGGCTGATATCGCCATTGGGATCAGCGCGGATATCCTCACTTCGAATGGAACATGTGCCTTGGGTGGCAAGACTGCAACCTCAAATGGTGCGGGTGCATTTGTCGGAGACACGAATTCAACCTCAATTGGTACCGGTGTCTTTGCGGGTGGCGCTGCTTCAAACTCAAGAGGTATAGACATATTCACCTCAGCATCCTCAGACGGTTGGATCTGGACTATGATTGGATTAAGAGTAATTGCCAATTTCTTCGGGCCATCACCTTCTGCGATCAACCCGATTGATCCCTCGGGATCCCAGTCATCTTCTACTTCAATCATGTGGATACCTCCACCCTTATGGTCTGGCAGAGGATTGTTGCGGACGTTTGGAGCGGGTTCCTTTGCCACAATGATCTTGTTATCAATCAAAGACTATATCTTATCTTTCAAAGAGCGGCATTCATCACTGGTGTGCCCTTTCATGCCAGAGTGGTATGCACAAGACTTGTTTGGGTTAACCCATTGAGAAGGATTCTCAAGGGTTACAGCAGGGATGGGGGTGACATAACCAGATACTTTGAGCTTCTCATACAGCTGGTCGATGGGTTCAGCGATTGCGGTATATTGTTTTGGAGGTCTGCGATCAAAATTAGGTCGAGGTCTAGGGAAGTTTTGGCGTGCAGTGGGTGATTGATAATGGGATGGTTGAGAATTATAAGTGTGGTAGACATGAGCGGGTTGGGAGTATCAGGGTGAAGTAGGTTGATATGTAGGGGGTGGAGATGATTGATAAGTTGGTGGCAGAGCTTGGTACGAGGGTGAGGGTGCTTGGTAATTTGGGGTTGGCTGGTATGTGAGTGGAGGTGTTGGGTAAGTTTGGTATTTGAGGGGAGACTCGGTCCTTTGCGCAACCATCACGGCCCCCACGTCCCTTTTCTTGGACACACCACCGGACTGTAAAGCCTTATTTGTAGCTTGCAAGGCTTCGAAATTTGTAACCATACCACTTTTAATACCCTCTTCAATTCTTTCACCTAATTTGATAATGTCGGAGAACTTGTGGTTTCAGTCATCATCAGTCGTTCATAGTACTGTGGGTCCTGGGCCCGGACAAAGAACTTGTTCATTTGTTCCTCTTCTAAGGCAGGTCTGACCTTAGCAGCTTCGGACCTCCAGCGAGTAACATACTCGCGAAATGTCTCCATGGGCTTCTTCTTCAAATTCTGGATATAGAACACATCTGGTGCATTCTCTGTATTAAATTTGAATCTGTCCATAAAGTCAGATGCCATGCTCACCCAGCTTGACCACCTCTTGGGATCTTGGCCGATGTACCAAGACAATGCATCTCCTTTCAAAATCCTCATGAACAACTTCATGCGGATCCTTTCATCCTTCCCTACTCCTTCCATCTTGTCGCAATAGGTCCTCAGATGGACCCTTGGATCACCCGTACCATCAAACATTTCGAACTTAGGAGGTTTGTACCCCTCAGGCAGTTCGACATCAGGCTGTATACAAAGGTCCTCATAGTTCAACCCCTTGATTCCTTTGCTTCCCTCGACGCCCTAAATCCGGCTGGTCAGTTTCTTAAGTTCCTCGGCCAAGTTCCTGATAAGCAGATCCTTTTCATCAAACTCAGGTGTGTATGAGGTAGGTTGGGCGGAGTGTGGCATGGTCTCCACGTAGATAGGATTGTTATGGTGGCCTGGTGTATGGGTGTGGAAATGGTTATTTGTGGAGTTCTGAGGTTCTGGGATAAGTAGTGGAATGTTGTTTGGGGTATGGCGGCTGTTACATTGGTTCTTTGGTGGAGTAGCGTGATGGTGAGGTGTGGGATATTCTGCTGTTTTGGGATATTTTGAGGAGGTGTGGGGTTTTAAGCGTTGGGGAAGTTAATTCCTGGGGTGTTGAGGGAAAATGACAGGTTTGCTAGATTTCGAACCTGATCGAGCTCTTCTTGGAATTTGAACAGTTTCTGTTCAAGCTGTGACACATTCTCATTAGGAACCCGAATACCCTGGCCATCAGTGGTCTCTACCCGTTCAGCTGTATTCTCCTTCCTGATGTTGTTTAAATCTTCCATTTTATTCTTGCCTTTGTTCTTGCCTTTAGAGGGACTAAGAGGAGGAGTGGGTGGAGGGCCCCTGGATCTTGTGAAATAAGATGATGATGCCAGAGTGCACGAACTAACCTTTGGGGAGGGGAATAAAAGAAAGAAAACAAAAGGTAATCAAGTCAGTGAGGATTATAAAAAGTATTGCAATATTTAAACACATAGTGCGAGAATGTAAAGCGTGTCCTAATTTGGGAACCTCTTCGTGCCCAGGGTAGGCCTAGCGACAAATTGATTTGGGGAACTTTTAATGCCAATAAATTCCTCATTTCATAATGTAAGAACAGACGAATCCCAAAACGATACTGAAATAGTGATAAAAAGTGAGTTACTATTGGCATTTGGCCTTGTTACATCTTAAGAAAAAGCAAGAATAAATCTAGCCTATTTGGTCCCAGAAGGACCTTCCTCAGGTTGAATGTTCTCGTTGATCAAATCCTCCAGCTCGCGTAGGCTTTTTAGTAAGCACGCCTTCGCCAGATGTCCTTCTTCGTTTCTTTCAGCGCTCTGGCAGTCGTTGACTATTTTCCTCACTTTTCCTTCCAATTCTAACAGGCTGTATTCCAGATAATCTAGCTTTTTGCTAGCCTTGACGACCCTTTCTTTCCATTCATTGATCTGATCATCCGACGGAAGATTCTTCCACCAGTCTAGCAAAAGTAGGGGCATGTTAACCATTTCGAAGCTGGGGACCTCGTGCCTTATTTTCTGCAAGACAAAAGGGTTAGACCTCACCCCCACCAGACTCGACTATTTATACATTTATGACAGCATATCGACATTTAGTTCTCTAAATTAATGCACAGAATGTGATGATGTCCGTTTGGGTTTAGGGAAACCCAGTGGACTTTTGGACAAGGCTATCTTAAAGGATCACTATGTGGACAACATAATTGACCCGGCTAGGTTTGACCATGATGCATGCAACAACAACAACAGAGTAAGGTTTCTATGGGGTTTTAGACTAGTACCCTGAAGTGGACAACTCGAGGGGGAAGGCACGGAACTGTCGACTGCACCGCTGATTGACTAGTTTTATCGCAAATAAGCCTTTCCGAATTTAGGGGGTAATGATATAGGAAGGGCGCAACCACTCATCAAGCGTTGCTCTAGTATTTTGTTTGGCACGAGTGGAGTATGATGTTGAGCATGATAATGCAATAATTAAAAGCAGGTTGTCATGTATTTGCACGTTAAGAAAGCGATAAATACAGCAGTTTTATAATTTAAAGCAGCAGTAAAGGAAGGAGACAAGAAAGATACGTCAGTTGCTCTTGAAGAAGAAATTAAACGCTTAAAGGAATTAAACAAATAATTGCACAAATTCACAAAAATGGTTTGAAGTGGTAAAAGCCTAAAGTCCCCAGCAGAGTCGCCCTGCTGTCACGCCCCCTTTTTCTCGCGAAATCGGGTTTATGACATTTTGGTTGAGACAACTCGTTCCTTTTCGGAAAGGGGTTTTGCATTTTGGAAGAGTCGCCACCTTCAACAATTAAAGGTGCCGTATTGGGCGCACCTACCAGGGTTCCATTTCATATATGTGTGGTAACGCAGGACGCACAGATGTTCAAGCGGCTTGAAGATTGACCTCAAGGGGAAGGCTGTTTAGGCACCCTCAGACTCCACTAGTGTGGTTCCCGGCTAAAACAGTTTTTGTGGATTTGTACAATTAGCAAATAAACAAGTATGACTCAAATAGTAGGGGATTTAAGTTTAAGTACACAGATGTTTGAAAAAAAAACAGTTAATGAAAAGCTAGAAAAAGAAGTACAATCTAAGCATATTTGCGAACGTAAAGGGGTGTCCTATGTTGGTTAGCCTATAGGATCACATCAGTACATTGCCCGGTAATCACTCCTTAGAAAGGGGCTACGCGTGGCATTAGCGCACTGGTCATCATATCCATGTCTACCCTTCCCGTCCCCTTATTGGTCATGCAAAGAGAGTGTTGGTCACAGATTCCTATCGCGTGCTGCTACCCGTCCCTTCTTAATGGTCCTGGAGGGAGTTAGGACCTCTACCTATAGGTGGTTTTAGACTTATCCCTAAGGTTTTAAAAAGGCAAAAATTCTAAGGCGACAGTCAAAACATTTAGGACTTTCACACAAAATGGGAGCAATTAAAAGGCTCAGAGTTTCCTCCTCAAACAAACACATAAGCAGCACGACTCAAGCACAATTAAGGGCAGTATTCAGATTCCTAAGGCATGACATCTAGGTGTTTTTTAGAAGGTAAGCAGATAGCCGATTTGTTGTATTACTCAGAAAGGCCTAATCAGTTTGCCTACTAATTTTAAAACCTGTCGAGAATTAGGCAGCATGCACAAGAAGGCAGATTTTCGATTTTAACAGCTCGGTTGCCTAAGGCTTGCTTAGGTGTGATATAGTATACCAATCCTCAAAAGTAAGGAAAACTGATTGAAAAAAGGTTGTTTAAACATGCTATTCTAGGTGTTCAGCACATAGAATTATCACCAGTTAATTGTAACAACTGAGTAAAATTGTTTTATCCCCTTTTTGTGCATTCATAGTTGGCCTAAGCGCGCGTAAGCGAATATAAAATCTTAAAGACATGGTATCTAATGCGCAGAGATGCAGAATCCTAAGCAGGATTTCTATATGCACAAATATAACAGCGTTTGAACATGATTTCCAGAATATGCAGGGATGATATGTTTGTTAGTGTTGTTTAGCCTTAAAACAGGATCTCTAAGTGCGTATGGCAGTAGGAACATGATCGCAGAAAACACCGGTTATTAACACATTTAACACAGGATTTTCTAAGTGATATGATAGCGAAATGGACATGCTGAAAACAGTAAGTGTATGTCCTAGGGAACATGATCTCTAATGCATGAAATGAGTCCTAAGCATGGTTTCTATTGCGCAAGTAGGAATATAAACCTAATAACATGTTTGCTACCCTTTTAATAGCTAAAGCATGCATAGTTACCCCTTCTCTTTCCACTATCCATCCCCGGAGTTGTTTACAATAGTTATTACAAACCATTTGCATAAATTACACAATTGAAATAGGAAAGGAAAAAAAAAATTATGCTATAGGGAGCCTACTGATAGGCCCAAAATCTCCAGAATGCTTCAAATGCCATGATTCTTAGCCTTTCTCATATCCGGGTGTGTCAGAGTTCCCTAAGGACCTCAAGGGATCCTGGGTAGGGCTCACACCCAGATTTCATAGCCAAGACAGAGTAAGTGCAGTGTGGAAAGGCCAGCCTTTGTGTGTCCAAGTTTAGAGGGAGCTCAAGGGTCCAAGGCAAGGCTCACACAAAAGGGGCAGAACTTAGTGGTCTAAGAGTAGAGTGAGAGTGCTTGACAGGAAAACGGTTTGAAGAGACTTGTCTGTAATAGTTTTGTAAAACAACATGGGGAGTTATTAAATATGACAATTTGAAAAGGGTAAGGTGACTAACAATCAATCAAACCAAATACAGAACCAGAAGAGGTTCATCAACACTTCAATACATGGAATCAAACAAGTACACACATCAACTCAGGGGTAATGGGGATTTGGGGTAAGTATAGGGCATATAGTAAGCACAAATGCACAGAGGTACAGAATCAGAGGAGCCTTGAAAGGGGTCAGGGCTTTTAATATGCAACATGAACTTCAGGGTAATACAGAATCAAACAGACTTAGGATAGCCAACTACTTTACACAGGAAGGTGCATGCCAGGGATCAGAGAAATAGTCACATTGGGGTACACTAGAAAGGGATTCAAGACCAGGCTAATCCTAAGGGGGTATATTCAGAAGCATGCAGTAATGAAGACAATGAAGTAAACATGTTAATTGCAGGTTGGGCAACAAAACCATAGATGGAAGCATATTAGAAACATGACAAATTGAAGTAATAGGAGAAGTATATTGTTTTGGGACTTGAATTGAAATTAGAACATACAAGTAAAGAAGATAGTAAACACAAAGTGAGGAGCAAGAGAGTAGAGTAATCAGCCTTGGCTTGCAACGGGCTGACTTGGAACAATAGCAAGTAACCAGAGAAAAGAGAGCAGAAGAGTTTTTTTTTGTGTGAAAGAGAGCTTTTGAACTAATGTGTTCTTGTGTTGTGTTAATGAAAAGGAGGGTATTTATAGTTTAAAGAACATGCAGCAAATAAGGCAGGAAACATAGTTCAGCAGTAATTAAAGCAATATGTATCAATTAGAACCAAATCAGCATAGGTACTTTCCTTAATTAAGGAATTAAAAAAAATCAAATGGTAATAAGCAGTGACAAATAAGGAATGAAATCATGTAAAACTGAACATGACATATAAGGAAATAAGCCCAGTACAGAGCATGTAATAGAGGCTAGGTTCGACAAATTCTAATTAAGGAAAATGTCTAAGAATCAATTTGATAGCATAGTCAACCACAAAATAAGGCAAGAAAATATTTAGAGGTTGAAATCAGTGGAGAATATCACAAGAAATCAGTGAAGGATCAGTCACAGAGGTTCAAAGATTCAAAAATAGCAAATAGCACTGATTTAGCACAACTTTACGAGAACAAGCACATAGTAAGCAAAATCAGAACTCTAAGAAGCTGAGTAGGGCAAAAATCATATAAAAAATTAGGGATTCATGTAGAGCATAACATTAGTTAATAGAATAAACATGACATAGGTGGAAGAAGTAAAATTCAGAGGCACTGATGAACAAGATAGGGTAAAACCACAGAGAATCATAAGGCTCGTGAGAAACAAACACATATACAGATTAAGCGAACATGTTATCACAAAGCAGACTCAGAATCCGGGATAAAAACCAAGAAACTTAGGGTTTTCAACACAATAACTCAGATAAAAAGAGAAAACTCAAGTAAACGTTTAAACATAGTGAAAATCATAGATTAATACTAAAATGAGAAGGAAAAGCCATTTTGAAAAGGGGTTAAGAAACCCTAGTTTGAAGACGAAGAGTACGTTTTAGAAGAAATCAGAGAAATACCTTAAGAAAACAANTGTTGTATTACTCAGAAAGGCCTAATCAGTTTGCCTACTGATTTTAAAACCTGTCGAGAATTAGGCAGCATACACAAGAAGGCAGATTTCCGATTTTAACAGCTCGGTTGCCTAAGGCTTGCTTAGGTGTGAGATAGTATACCAATCCTCAAAAGTAAGGAAAACTGACTGAAAACAGGTTGTTTAAACATGCTATTCTAGGTGTTCAGCACATAGAATTATCACCAGTTAATTGTAAGAACTGAGTAAAATTGTTTTATTCCCTTTTTGTGCATTCATAGTTGGCCTAAGCGCGCGTAAGCGAATATAAAATCGTAAAGACATGGTATCTAATGCGCAGAGATGCAGAACCTAAGCAGGATTTCTATATGCACAAATATTACAGCGTTTGAACATGATTTCCAGAATATGCAGGGATGATATGTTTGTTAGTGTTGTTTAGCCCTAAAACAGGATCTCTAAGTGTGTATGGCAGTAGGAACATGATCGCAGAAAACGCCGGTTATTAACACATTTAACACAGGATTTTCTAAGTGATATGATAGCGAAATGGACATGCTGAAAACAGTAAGTGTAAGTCCTAGGAAACATGATCTCTAATGCATGAAATGAGTCCTAAGCATGGTTTCTATTGCGCAAGTAGGAATATAAATCTAATAACATGTTTTCTACCCTTTTAATAGCTAAAGCATGCATAGTCACCCCTTCCCTTTCCACTATCTATCCTCGGAGTTGTTTACAATAGTTATTACAAACCATTTGCATAAATTACACAATTGAAATAAGAAAGGAAAAAAAAGTTATGCTATAGGGAGCCTACTGGTAGGCCCAAAATCTCCAAGATGCCTCAAATGCCATAATTCTTAGCCTTTCTCATATCCGGGTGTGTCAGAGTTCCTTAAGGACCTCAAGGGATCCCGGGCAGTGCTCACACCCAGATTTCATAGCCAAGACAGAGTAAGTGTAGTGTGGAAAGGCCAGCTTTTGTATGTCCAAGTTCAGAGGGAGCTCAAGGTTCCCAAGGCAAGTCTCACACAAAAGGGGCAGAACTTAGTGGTCTAAGAGTAAAGTGAGAGTGCTTGACATAGTTTTGAAAAGATTTAGGCAGGAAAACAGTTTGAAAAGAGACTTGTTTGTAATAGTTTTGTGAAACAACATAGGAAGTTATTAAATAAGACAATTTGAAAAGGGTAAGGTGACTAACAATCAATCAAACCAAATACAGAACCAGAAGAGGTTCATCAGCACTTCAATACATGGAATCAAACAAGTACACACATCCACTCAGGGGTAATGAGGATTTGGGGTAAGTATAGGGCACATAGTAAGCACAGATGCACAGAATTAGAGGAGCCTTGAAAGGGGTCAGGGCTTTTTAAAGTTCAACATGAACTTCAGGGTAATATAGAATCAAACAGACTTAGGATAGCCAACTACTTTACACAGGAAGGTGCATGCCAGGGATCAGAGAAACATAGTCACATTGGGGTACACTAGAAATGGATTCAAGAGCAGGCTAATCCTAAGGGGGTATATTCAGAAGCATGCAATAAAAAAGACAGTGAAGTAGACATGTTAATTGCAGGTTGAGCAACAAAACCATAGATGGAAGCATATTAGAAACATGACAAATTGAAGTGGTAGGAGAAGCATATTGTTTTAGGACTTGAATTAAAATTAGAACATACCAGTAAAGAAGATAGTAAACACAAAGTGAGGAGCAAGAGAGTAGAGTAATCAGCCTTGGCTTGCAGCCGGCTGACTTGGAACAATAGCAAGTAACCAGAGAAAAGAGAGCAGAAGAGTTTTTTTTTGTGTGAAAGAGAGAACTTTTGAACTAATGTGTTCGTGTGTTGTGTTAATGAAAAGCAGGGTATTTATAGTTTAAAGAACAGGCAGCAAATAAGGCAGGAAACATAGTTCAGCAGTAATTAAAGCAATATGTATCAATTAGAACCAAATCAGCATAGGTACTTCCCTTAATTAAGGAATAAAAAAAATCAAACGGTAATAAGCAGTGACAAATAAGGAATGAAATCATGTAAGACTGAACATGACATATAAGGAAATAAGCATGGTACAGAGTATGTAATAGAGGTTAGGTTCGACAAATTCTAATTAAGGAAAATGTCTAAGAATCAATTTGATAGCATAGTCAACCACAAAATAAGGCAAGAAAATATTTAGAGGTTGAAATCAGTAGAGAATATCACAAGAAATCAGTGAAGGATCAGTCACAGAGGTTCAAAGATTCAAAAATAGCAAATAGCACCGATTTAGCACAACTTTACGAGAACAAACACATAGTAAGCAAAATTAGAACTCTAAGAAGCTGAGTAGGGCAAAAATCATATAAAAAATTAGGGATTCATGTAGAGCATAGCATGAGTTAATAAAATAAACATGACATAGGCGGAAGAAGTAAAAGTCAGAGGCATTGATGAACAAGATACGGTAAAACCACAAAGAATAATAAGGCTCGTGAGAAACAAACACATATACAGATTAAGCGAACATGTTATCACAAAACAGACTCAGAATCCGAGATTAAAACCAAGAAACTTAGGGTTTTCAACACAATGACTCAGATAAAAAGAGAAAACTCAAGCAAACGTTTAAACATAGTGAAAATCATAGATTAATACTAAAATTAGAAGGAAAAGCCATTTTGAAAAGGGGTTAAGAAACCCTAGTTTGAAGACGAAGAGTCGTTTTAGAAGAAATCGGAGAAATCCTTAAGAAGACAGTAAAGACAACTCGAATAGACTCAGATCTTGTTACAGATCTTAGAAATCAAGAGTCAAAATCAGGGTTTCAGAAAGAGAACCCAAAGAGGGAGAATCGGCTCAAAAATCACAGGTTCTAGCCGGAGATGGCAGGATCTTACTCGGACAGGCCAAGATTGGCCTGAGAATGACATGAAAAACCATGGGGGTGAATTGAACTGCCTCTGGTTCCTTCAGGACCTTAGGGTAGCAATAATCCGGCATGGGGGGAGCCATGGAGGCTAGGGGTGGTGGTGGAACCGCCATTGTTACCGGCGAGCCAACGGCCGGTGAGAGGAACCATGGTTTAGCAGAGGGAGCTTGAGAGAATTTGAAAGAGAATGGGAGGGTGTGTCGGCGGAGAGTGATGAGAGAATGAGAGAAGGGGGGGGGGGTAGTCTATTAGGTTAGATTAGGAAAGGGGGGATCTATACCGTTGATTAGAATTTATCAACGGTCCAGATTGGACCAGGGATTGGGTCGGGTAGGACTGATGGATTGGGCCTGGGGTTTGGGTTGTTTTAATTGGGTCGGGGTCTGATTTAATTAGGCTAGAATTGAAATGAGATTGGCTATTTGTTAAATACCCAATTAAATTAAATAAAATAATTGACAAAAATAGCTGATAATTGTACAAAGTGAATTTTATGCATAGAAAATAATTAAAAATGATTATTTAATATTTTAAAATACAAAAGATTAATTTCTGGTCAAAAATAGTATAAAATCATATGCTAGGGCTATAATGGCAAAGTTATTGCAATTGTAACCAAATGATGCCAATTTGGCTAATTATGAAATAATGTGGTTTAAATAGGACCATGAATAATAAATTAAATCAAGAAATGCTTTTGAAATCATTTGTAATGCCATTTTGTAATTATTTATTGGAAATATAATGCTGGGTAAATTAATAAAATATAGAAAAATTATGGAAAAATACCAATTGCTATTGATGCATGATTTTGAAGGTATATGTGCAATTTTAAAAATATTTTGGAAAAAATTGGGTATCAACAGCTGCCCCTTTTTACCCGGGAAGGATGAAAGAGTTGTGGGGTAAAGATATGATGGCCAATTTTGACCGAGCGAAACGGTTCGAGAGATTAGGCCGCACCCTGGCTTCTGAGCTGCCTACATATCCCTGGTTTTACTGGAATCTGGCCGTATGTAGTTCAGAATTCATCGGCGAAGTATGCCGGTGAGGTCATCTCAAGAGTGGACGCAACATCTAGGGCCGGGTGAGTGCACGGTTTACGGGAATTGGTGAGGTGGATATGGCTGGGAAAACTGGAGCGGGATCGCTCCTGCTGGGATAGCCGTTGCTCGCTGGGTTACCTGTAAATAAATGATACAAGCATATATTGCGTAATTTAAACATGATTCTCGTTGGACCATGAATGTTGTCTTTGGACGGTTAGGAACGGCGTCCTCAGACCATGATGTCCTGGGCCATGGACTGTTTGATGCAGGATTCGCAGGCCATGAAATGATGTTCTCCGGCTATGAGGATGGTGCCTCCGAACCATGACGCCTTTGAATAATGATATGCAAAAAAAATTGAAAGAGATCCTCAGGCCATGACATGGTGTTCTCGGGCCATGAAGATGGTGTCTCCGAACGATGACGCCTTTGGACGAGTTGGCGATATTTCAGCCCATGAGGGATGCAGTAGTATGATGCGGACAAGACAGAGCTTAGTCTTGAGAATTGAAGGGCAGAGCTTAGCGCGTAAGAAAAGCGAGATAAATAATGCTTGAGATAGCCCTTAGTTTCGAAGAAAATTGGAGGCAGAGCTTAGCCTCGAAAGGCAGGAAAGTAGCCTTATGCAAAGATGCGAATGCAGATGGAGGTAGAGCTTAACCTCGGAAGGCAGAATGGTAGCCTTATGCAAGAATGCAGATGGAAACAGTGCTTAGTCTCGGAAGGCAGAATGGTAGCCTTATGCAAGTTGGAAGGCAGAATGGTAGCCTTATGCAATACAAATGCAGATGGAGACAACGTTTAGTCTCGGAAGGCAGAATGGTAGCCTTATGAAAGTTGGAAGGCAGAATAGTAGCCTTATGCAATGCAAATGCAGATGGAGACAACGTTTAGTCTCGGAAGGCAGAATGGTAGCCTTATGCAAGAAATAAAGTAACAAATGACAGTAGAGTTTTCTTAGCTGATAGCAGATCGCGACATTGTGATTACTGGGAGCATTGTAACTACGGAGCATTACTGGTGTGTGCTGATAGCAAATGTTGGCAAGTACAACGGTTCTGAGAATAATGTTTGTTCCCTGGACGTACAGTATGTTTAAGGATTTCGCAATCCTAGTGCCTGCATCCAAAGAAAAATCGTGAGTTTTGTAAAGTGGGAGGTTAGTTCGTATCCCCGCTGGTTTTGCTTGACTCGTTCGGCTTTGATCTGGTGACATCGTCTGTATCATTGGGCTAGCGTTGCTAAACAAAGCAATTTCAATAATAAACGTGCATGATTTTGTAAAAGCTTGACATAAATGTATAATAAAAAATAGCTTTTAGATGAATCGATGACTATGACGTAGTTCAGGACATTGCACCCTCTCCTGCTACGGAATTTTGAGGAGGATCCTCAAAATTCTGCCCCAGTTTGATGGGTTGACGTTTCTGACTGTTGCTCGTGCGGCGATCGGCTGAAATCACTTCGGAATTTTAAGGGTCCTCCTCAAAATTCTGCCCCAGTTTCCCATTGCGGGGGGAAAGGAAAATTTTATTGAATTGTGACCGAACCCATAGGGCTGCCTACATATCCCCTCTTAAACGGGAATCAGGTCAGGCGTAGTTCAGTTTACATCATATAAGGAAAGCATAAAGATTACACATAGTAATGCTTGACTGCATCTGAATTGATCGGCTTTGGCCAGACTTCTCCGTCCATTTTTGCAAATATGAGGGCCCCTCCTGTCAAAACCCGGTGAACCATGTATGGACCCTGCCAGTTGGGAGAGAACTTCCCTTTGGCTTCATCTTGATACGAAAATTTTTTCTTCAACACTAGCTGCCCCGGTGTGAACTGTCTTGTATTGACTCTTTTGTTGAAGGCTCTGGACATTCGGTTCTGATAGAGTTGACAATGGCAGACTGCATTCATTCTCTTTCCGTCTATAAGGGCTAGTTGCTTATAACAACTTTTTACCCATTCTGCGTCGTCGAGCTCAGCTTCTTGTTGTCGACGCCCCCTTTTCTCGCGAAATCGGGTTTACGACATTCGGGAAGACAACTCTATTCCCGTTTGGGACTTGGGTTTTTGGATTTGAAGAGTCGCCACCTAATGATTAAGTGCATTAGGACACTAAGAAGGGTTTTTGAGTTGGAAAACCAGAGTTCGGGTAAGGGCTAGAAATTATCTCAAGGGGAAGGTGTTAGGCACCCCTCAAGATCCACTAGTGTGGTTCCTGGCCATGCTATGTTGTGACTTTAATACAAAAAGATACATAAATGATTTTACACATAAGGGTTGTAAATAGATACGTGACTAGTATGTGGGATCAAGGTCTAGATAATCTACAATTTGTTAAAAAGGGGGGGACTAAACGCAGAAAATTAATCAATACATTGAATAAACAAAGAAGAAAAATTTGGAAGAAAAGGAATAATGCAGTAAAATTAAGGAGGAGTTTTGAGTAGTTGAAAAGACAGGATTTTATAGATATTAAACAAAGTTGTATAAGGAAAAGGGTCCTAGGTTTATAAATCACATGGATCATCCACACAACACCGGTAATCAATCGTACGCGTAGTGTTATCGTGTGATCATCATCTCCATGTCTACCCCTCCCACCCCGTTAAGGTATTAAGCGCGAAATAGTCTCGTTTACTTATTGCATGCTATTACCCGTCCCACCTATCAGTCCTGGAGGCTTTTAGGACTACTAATCCTAAAGGGAGGAAGCTTGGCTTTTCAGAGGTTTAAAAAGGTTAAAATACTAAAGCGTCAAGCAAAACACATGAAAGCAGTTATGGGAGCACAAAACAATTAAGGCTCAGATAAACCTCCTTTAATCACAAAAAATCATGTAGTTTAGCATGTCTTACATGTACTGATTAGGTCGAAATTATTCTTAACGTTAGGCAGGCTGTTCATTACATATTTTCAGGCAAGAAGTTCGCATTAGGCTCGCCTGACTGCAACTTATCGAAGACCAGTGCAATTAATTAACTACATACTTGTTTGCCTACGTGATAGCCTATAGGCATGGCATCTTCTGGTTTCAGGAATAAAGAAACAAACTGATTAAGAAAGTTGCCAGTTTTAACAGAATGGTGCGAGTTCTGTAATTAGTGCTAATCTTAAAACTAGTGATTCAGATTTGATTGATAGTTCCTATAGGCATGCTTTCTAGCGTCGTTAATTTAAACACTTTTTACAAGCGTAGCAAGAGCGCAAAAATCCTATAGGCATTGTATCTGAATGCTGTTAGTTTATAATCCTATAAATAGGTTTGCCTAGTGAACAATGCATGCGTAGAGTCTGGATTTCTGGTTACTTATAGGCGTGGTATCCATATGGAGATGCAAAATTCCTATAGACATGGTATCTATATGGATGCATAAACCTATAGACATGATATCTATGTGGATGCATAAACCTATAGACATGGTATCTACGTGTGATATGCAAATGTGCAAAGCTGTAGGCAAGATACATGAGTACAGAAGTGTGGTAATTCCCTATGAGCTTGATATCTACCCCTTCGCATGCATGGTTACCCTTCCCTTTTCACTAATCTCCCCAGAGGTTATTACAAAATTTTATTACAGACCAAGATGAATCAAAAACGGGAAATAAAATTACAATCAGAACTCTTAAGCTGCATCCAAGGAGCCTAATTCAAACCTAAGGTCTAACAATATGATATGAGCCAACTGCCAGGATCAGGTTCCAAAGCCTCTCTCTTATCCGGGATGTGTCAAAGTTCCAAGGAATTTCAAGAACTCCAGGCAATGCTCACACCCAGATATCAGAGCTGAATGAAAGTGCAGTGTGGAAGGGCCAGCGCTCCAATGTCCAAGTTCAGAGGGAGCTCAAGGTCCCAAGGCAAGGCTCATTGGAGGGGGGCAGAACTTAGAGTCTAGGAACAAGTGTAAGTGCAGTAGAGGGATATAAGGGATGCCAAGGCAGGCTGGTGGTCATGCCCAGCAACATAAAATGCTGGCACACCCCTGACCAGCCCACTAGCCAAACATTGGAGAGTTAGGACCTATTGAAGGTCAGGTTCAACTCTGGACAGCAATTTGGATGCTGCCAGGCCAAACCTTAACTCAAACACACATAAGGGAATAGGGATGGGAAACTGAAAGAGCTTAGGACCCAAAGGGTCCAGTTTACATCCATGGACAATAACTTTGTATATTGCCATGTTTTCTAAACTATAGCTCAACACATAGGGGGACATGGGGAATGAGATTCATTGCAAGACATAAGCAAGATATAAGCACATTACACAAAGGTTAAATTCTACAGGCAGTAAAGTAAGCATGGACAGGAGAATTGGTAAGTAAACACATTAGAGTTGATGCTGGAATTAAAACTAGGACATACCAGTTTCAGAAAGAGACAAGCAAAAGAAAGCAGAAGTCTTCAAGCAAAGCTACAATCAGAGAAAAATACTTTATGCTTGTGAGTTCAGAGAACTCGAGTGTTTGTGAAAATTCTAAGTGTATTTGAGAGTATTCAGTGAAAGTGATCAGAATTGATCGTGTGTTAGAAAGTGTAGAAGGGCATCCCCTTTTATAGTGTAGAGAAACAAGTAAGAAAGGTAAGAAAACCTTTTAAAAATCAGTCACAAATATTCTCCCTTCAGTCAAGGGATTTAATTTCAAACGGGAGGATGTAATTAAGGAAAGGGAATTTCAGTAAAATCTTTCACAGCAGCATATGAGGGGAAAATACATAAGGTTTATTTAAGGAAAGAATCCAACGGTACTTGATTTGTAGAGAAAAGGAAAGGGAATCAATCAGACAACTAATAAAAATCAAAGTAAACAGGTTTAATTCGGATGGACCCAGTCAGGAATAGGTAGAGGAGGGCTCAAACAAAGAAAATCAGTGGCAATCAGTTGAGACCCCATCAAAGAAGTCCAAGATCAATCAAGTAGCTGTCAAAACCTTTTTGAAAGAAGAGTTCTTATATATAAAACTCACAATCATGTGAATCAAGAAGAGAAAGTCAAATTATTTAGAATAGAGTTCAATCGAGGAGAAGTTCAGAATCATAAGCAAAGAGATACATGTTCAATTTGCAGACTCCTAGTGAGTCTGAGAATTCAGGGTTCCCAAGTGGAGCCTTAACTCGAACACAAAAA
>NW_017678402.1:0-14785 GCF_001879085.1 Nicotiana attenuata
AAACCAATCAGTATGAGAAATGGTGCATCTCGGGACCGAACAATGAACTCATCTGTGGGGAACCATTCAAACATCCACTGAACCTGGTCTTCTTTCAGATTTTCAAATAATTCCGCCCATCCTCTGGCGTCCTCTGGCTGTGCAAACATTTTAGGCATATAGTTCATACGCCTTGGCTGGTGGAAGGCGATATGGTCATCCCAATCCCTACGTAAGATCTCTTGTCGGTATTTCCCTTTCTGGAGGTGTTCCGTGAGCCATAGCTGAAGTAACAAGTTGCGACCCTCAAAGTGACTGCCTTGTTGTTGACAGTTGCTCAAGGCACGTTATATCTCCGCAATGATCATGGGTACTATGCTGAAAGTCTGCCCACATATCCCTTCCATCAATGTTTTGGTTACCATGGCTAGTTTGGTGTGAATTCTAGCCTTCTTCACAGGGAACACGATCATCCCCAAAAAGCAGAACATGAAGACAAAGACCCTTCTATGGACATGCCCCAAAGAGGTGATAGCAAATTCATCTGAATGAATGCGATATGACTTGCTATGGTCGTACCTCTCGTATAGATAGTCAAATGGGATACAGGAGTCTTTCAAACATGTTAGGTCTAGATTCTTTTTCAAACCCATCATCTTAAGAAAACTCCTTCCTTTGCGATTCTCGGGCATGAGCAAACCTGGCGTCTCCCAAGGAATCCCGGCTAAACCCCCTATCTCTTCAAGTAAAGGAGTCATTTCGAGGTCACCGAAGCGGAACACAGACTTGTCACTATCCCAGGACAATGTTGCAGCTTCTATCATTCTGTTGTTGGGTTGAATTCCTAGGAGGGAAGGCAGATTCCCCAAGTATTTGCGGACAAGTGTTTGATCACTAGAATGGAGGTCATTCCACCAACTCAGCAGCCTCGGATGAATGTTGGTCACCATGCCAAATCTGGGGATCTCATGCCTCATTTTCTGCAAAACAGAGTGTTAGGCCCTTACCCCCGCCAGACTCGACTATTTAAATCAATAATTGGCATAGCAAGCACTTAAGTTCTCCAAATAAATGCACAGAATGTGGAGGCGTCCGTTTGGGTTTCAGGGAAACCCGATGGATTTTGGACAAGGCTATATTAATGAGTCATTATGTGGATAACATAATTGACTCGGCTAGGTTTGACCATGATGCATGTACAGTTTAAACAGAGTAAGGTTTCTATTGGGGTATTAGACAAGGTACCCTTGAGCGGACAACTCAAGAGGGAAAGGCACGGAACCGTCGACTGCACCGCTGATCGACTGGTTTTACCGCAAATATGCCTTTGCCAAATTTAGGGGGTGATAGTATTGGAAGAGCGCAACAACTCATTATAAGCGTTGCTATAGTATTTGTTTGGCACGAGTGGAATATGATGTTGAAGATGCAGTTTACAAGAATGAAACATATTGACATGTATTTTCACGTTCATACAATAAAGTTTACAATAATTGCTCAAAAATTACAACGCTATTGATGGAAAGCGGTAAATGAAAGTAATTAAAGAAAAAGAAACAAAAGAAACAAGTCAGTTTAAAATAAAGGCATTAAACAAAAGCAATAAAAGAAAGCAATAAAGTCACATATAGCATGCAATGGTAAAAGCCTAAAGAATCCCCAGCAGAGTCGCCATGCTGTCGACGCCCCCTTTTTCCTCGCGGAATCGGGTTCACGACATTCGGGAGGACAACTCTATTCCCTTGCGAGAATTGGGTTTTTGGAGTTTGAAGAGTCGCCACCTAATGATTATAGTGCATTAGGACACTTTAAGGAAGAATTTGAGATGAAGAACCAGAGTTTGGGTAAGGGCTAGAAATTATCTCGAGGGGAAGGTGTTAGGCACCCCTCAAGATCCACTAGTGTGGTTCCCGGCCATGCCACAATTGTGACTTTGAATGCAAACAAACGAGTAAACAAGAAAGCATTGCAAATACGAGAAAACTATTACAAACAAGGAGCACAAAAGGTAAAAAAAAGTGCTGAATTTTAAGGAAGGAGCGGTTTAGTTAAAAGTGCAAGTAGGAAGAAGTCAAGTACTTAGTGCGAACAATCTGAAAATTATGTGAAAAACAGAAGTCGAAAGTGCAACAGCTTTTTAAGATTCAGAAAGTTGTTAAACTAATAAAGAGGGAGGGGGGTCCTAGGTTTATATATTACATGGATCATTCTCACAACACTGGTACTCAATTGTACGCATAGTGTTATCGTGTAATCATCATCTCCATGTCTACCCTTTCCCACCCCGTTAAGGTATTGGAGCGCGGAATGGTATCGTTTGCCTATCGCATGCTATTACCCGTCCCAAGCTACCAGTCCCGGGGCATTAGGACTTCTAATCCTAAAAGGGGAAGAAAGGGATGGGGGCCTTTATGGAGTTTAAAGGACAAACTTCTAATCGACACTCAAAAACAAGTAACAAGTAGGGGGAATGAACAGACAAACAGGTAAGGCTCACATAAACCCCGTAAATCAGATAACATATAGTTTAGCATGCCTTTACACATACTGGTTTGGTCTTTAAAATTAAAAATTAAGCAGCGAGCAGACTGGTTCGATACATACGTTTAGACAGGAAGCCCACATTAGGCAACTTGGATCCAATTGTCAGAACTTATGATATTTTAAGCGAGTGATTTAGAAAGTACCGGTTCTAGAAAAGTAGTCTAATGCCGGAAAGTACAGACTGCAGTCAGTATAGAAATAAGTTTTAAGAGAATCATTACCATAAAAGGAGTTCCAGAGTCAGAAATACTTAAGGAAAGAGTAAACTGCAGAACTGTTTTAAAGACAATTTCAGGAAGACCAAAACTTAGTTGGAAAATGTTTAGGCAGAAATAGAAAGAAACCATTTCAGAAGAGGTGCTGATTTGAAGAACTCAAATGTATACTGATTCAAAAGAGTTTTTGTCAAAAGATTGAGGCTGAAAATATTAAGACATTAGAGATCAGTTAACAGATTGTTATTGCTTAAGGAGAATCGGACGAACTTGATATGGAATCCTATGATATCTATATCTGATTAAAAAGGTCTGTTAAGAACTAGTAAGAAGAGGTAATTATTTAATTACCCTACAGTTTTCCTAATGCATATGCATTCCCTATAGGCATGATTTCTATATGCACTGATTACATGAACGTTAAGGTCCTATAGGCAGGATTTCTAGATGACTTATATCATAATTAAACGTTAAAACCTATAGGCACGGTATCTAGGTGACTTGAATCAGAAACATCGAACCATCTTATGTACAATATTTCTAGTGAAAAAAAAATTAAAGTCCTAAAGTCATGATATCTACCCTTTATTGATGCAAGAAAGTAAAATCCCTCCCACACCCTTTTACTAGATTCCCTGAGTTCTATACAAGTTATTACAACCCAATGAATCAACTGAAATAATAGAAATACATCAAAAACTAACAGCTAGATCCAAGCGGCCTAATTCAATCTTAATGTCAAATAATATGTATTTAACCAACTCCGGGGTCCAGATTTCCAAAGCCTTCTCATTACCCGGGGTGTTTCAAAGTTTCAAGGAACCTCAGGGAAGCCATTATGAACAGGATAGTGCAGTGTGGAATAGCCAGCCCTCGGGCATCCAAGTTCAGAGGGAGCTCAGGGGTCCCAAAGCATGGCTTGCAAGAGAGGGGCAGAACTTATAGCTAGGAGTAAGTGCAAAGTGAAAGGAAATTAAGAGGGCCATGACAAGTGGTGGTCATACCTAGCCTTAAGGCAGGCTGGCACACCCCTGACCACTTGCTAGATGAACAAGTTAGGAGCAGACCTTTTGATGGTCAGACAAAGGTCTGGATAGTGATTAGGACACTATCAGACCTAAGTCAAAGCTCAAGCACATAATGGGGAGAATGGGAAGTGGGAATTGATTGAGTTAAGGAGTTCAATGAACCCAGTTCAGGATCATAGACAACAATATTGGGGTGCTGCTATGCCCTGAACAATAAACTCACATACAAAGGGGTAAAAGGGTAAAGGGGATTCACAGAGTATCAAATTCATGACAAACAATTGATTACGCACATAACTTAAATATAGAAATATAAAGGAGAGGGAAACAAATATCAACTAAAGGAAATAGGCAGAATTAAACACATTGTTGTTGAGGCATGTAAACTAACTGAGACATACCGGTAGAGAAGCAAAAGAAGTGCAGAAGAAAGTAAAGTAAACACAGTCCACAACAGCACAAGTATCAAAAGAGAGAGTTTTAAGTGAAATTGAATTGTGAACTCAAATGGTGTTCTGTGTTCGTGTGTGTAGGAGAAGTCTGTGAAAAGCCTCTGTAAAACTCTCCTTTAGTGCAAAAGGGCAGGCCCTTTTATAGTGCAGAAGATGAGTAAGAAAAAGGTAAGAGAATAGTTTTGAAATCAATCACAAGCTGTTTCCCTTTGGTTAAGGGATTTGATTCAAAGGGCAAAATAAATAAGGAAAGGATTTGTTTTAAAAATCTTTTCTAAAGCAGTGTAATAGGGACAAATACACAGCAGTTTATTTAAGGAAATAGTCTAGTAAAATCAGGGTTCGAATCTTAGTGTGAATGAATCCAACTAGAAAAGGTGAGAAGGGGTTTAATTTAAAGAAAATCAATAGTACAAAACCTTTTAAAAAGGAACTCGGAATCAATCACAAGCTGGCCAAAGGCCTTTTGAAAGAAGAGAATTTGTCATATAAAAAGCATACAGACATGTGAGACAAGAGAGAGTTGTCGTAAAACTAGCAAGAAATCAGAGTGACCAAGAAGGTTAGGTTCGTAGACTCAGAATGAGCCTGAAAGAGAGTCAAGGGTTCTGAATGGAACCCTAGACCAAACACAAACTCAAGCCTGTAAAAAACCCCAGATACTAGGGTTTCTGACTCGAATCAGATGCATAGACGAGAAAACAACAAATAGAACATGTTCAGTAGTCTCTTTCAGAGACTTATGAGAAAACAAACAGAGAGAGCAGCAAGTTTGAAACACAGGGAATACATTTAGGCAAAACATGGCACTCAAACAAGTTCAGGAGAGAAAAAGCGATACAGGATTAGGAAACACAGTAGACGGAACCTGCATAGAGTTCAAACAAAAGTCCAGTAAAGGCAAACAAGGTTTAGAAGCTTAGTAAAATACAGTAAAGAAACATACGAGATAGACATGTAAAGCATGCTTATAGAGCCCGGTAGAAGAAAGAACAGAACACAAAAAATAGAAGAACATGCATGAATGGCAAAACATAAGAACATAGGAGCAGACATGCGAGGAAAGAACACAAGAACATGGCATAGACAGATTCACACAAAGAAAAGAAGAAGAAGAAAAGTCAGAAGTCGTTTTTAAGATTTTCCGAAAACCCTAAATTGAAACAGACTAATTTTGAAAAGAAAATTGGGCAAAAGCTTTAAAACATTGAATATAGCACAGATCCACCATAGATCTAAGTAAATAAAAGAGGAAGGCACCTCGAATAGCCTTAGGGTTTCTCTGAAACAATGAGAAGGCTTGGAAGAGGTCTGGTCTTGAGTCAAAGATGGCCATGACTAGGCTTCTAAAGCTCGAATACGTCGAATAGGGCCGGAGAGGCCACAGAACACAGATCTGCAGGGGATCTGAAGTCAGACCTCAAAATCTCGAACACCCATGGTTTAGGGGTGAAGGAAGGTGAGCGCAGGTCGTCCATGGCCTGAAAAGCTACGGACTCCGGCGAGATAATGGTCGGAGAAGACGAGGGAGGCGATTGGGGTTTGAGTGTTTGAGAGAGTTTGAGAGAGAAGAGAGTTCGAAGGCGGCTGTTGAAGAGAAATGGGGATTAGGGTTAGGTCATGTGGAATTAAAAAGGTAAGAATCATTTGTGGTCGTTGATCAAAAGGATCAACGGCCTGGATTTAAAAGAACCCCGGGCGGGTTTAGAATTGGGTCAGGGGTCGGGTGAGAAATCAAATTGGGTCGTTTTGATTTGGGGGCGGATTGGGCCAAAATTAAGGCTAAAATTGAAATGGAATTGGGGCTGCAATTGAAACGAAATGGGACTACATTTTAAATAGCCAGTTTTTCCCTTTTATTTTATAAAAATAGTGAATGATTTTTAAAAGAAAATTGAAGATGCTGAACCAATTAATAATACATATGTATTAATTTAAAAATATTAGAACTAATTTTACAATTATAAAATACTATTAATCGTAAAATAGGATATAATTGCCTTTATATGCAATTAGCTTTAAAAATACCAAACAAATTTGTAAAAATATACAAAAAATTACGTTAATTATATTTAGTGTAAATATGAGAATAAAATAAGTTATCCACAAAAAAAAAATTGGGAATAATTATTGGATTTTGTACTGATAAAATTGACAATAAATTGATTTAAAAATAAGGAAAAATACCAAAACTCTTGGGAATGCTTATATATGCATGCATATGCTATTTTGATGATATTTTGAGTACATAAAAATACTTAGGGAAAAATTGGGTATCAACAGCTGCCCCTTTTTACCCGGGAAGGATGAAAGAGTTATCGAGTAAAGATATGATGGCCAATTTTGACTGGAAGTGGCGATTTTCAAAGAATTTGACCGAGCTCTGGTTTCTGAGCTGCCTACATATCCCTGGTTTTACAGGAATCAGACCGTATGTAGTTCAGGAACCATTGACGGAACATGCCGATGGAGATTCGAAAGGACGGACGCGATGCTTTTGGAGAGGCAAGAGGTATTTAGGAAGCTGATCAGCTGCGAAAACCGGAGTGGGACCGCTCCTGCTGAGACGGCCGTTGTTAGCCGGTGTACCTGCAAGTGAGCAATATAGGCGTATATTGTGCATAAACTAAAACATGATGCAAGTTCCCGTCGGACCATGAATGCTGTCCTCGAACGGTTAGGATGACGTTCTCGGACCATGATGTCTTGGGCCATGAACCGCAAAATTAAGGATTCGCAGGCTATGAAATGATGTTCTCGGGCCATGATAATGGTGCCTCCGAACCATGATGCCTTTGAATAATGATGTGCAAGATATAAAGTGGGGTCCTCGGGCCATGGCGTGGTGTTCTCGGGCTATGAGGATGATGCCTCCAAACGATGACAGCTTTGGACAATTTGGCGATATTTCAGCCCCTGAAATGCAAGGTTTGGCGGTATTTCAGCCGATGCAAAAACGTAAATGGTGATGTTTTAGCCGACAGAAGATTTAAACAAAATAGGCGATGTTTCAGCCGATGTGAAAATAAAACTGGCGATGTTTCAGCCAACAGAAGATTGAAATAAGGTTTGGCGGTATTTCAGCCGATGCAAAAACGTAAATGGCGATGTTTCAGCCGACAGAAGATTTAAACAAAACAGGCGATGTTTCAGCCGATGTGAAAATAAAACTGGCGATGTTTCAGCCGACCGAAGATTGAAATAAAGTTTGGCGATATTTCAGCCGATATGAAATAAAATGGCGATATTTCAGCCGATGCAAAAAAGTAAAATGGCGATATTTCAGCCGACAGAAATTTAAGTAAAGTTTGGCGATATTTCAGTCGATTGCAAGACGTGAGGTGGCGATATTTCAGCCATGCAAGAAAGATAAAGTGGCGGTATTTCAGCCACGCAGGTGGAGTTAGAGCTTAACCTCGGAAGCCAGAAAGGTAGCCTTATGCATTGCAGGATGGAGACAATGCTTAGTCTTGGAAAGTAGAAAGGTAGCCTTATGCAATGCAGGAAATGCAGATGGAGACAACGCTTAGTCTCGGAAGGCAGAAGGGTAGCCTTATGCAATGCAAGAAGTGCAGATGGAGACAACGCTTAGTCTCGTAAGGCAGAAAGGTAGCCTTTGTCACACCTCCTTTTCTCTACACCTGTGAGGGCGCAAGGAGTTTTTCCAATTAAAGGACAGTCGGAACGGGATTTATTATTAATATTCAGAGTCGCCACTTGGGAGATTAATGGTGTCCCAAGTCACCGTTTGAATCCCGATTCGAGAAAATTATGACTCTGTTAACAGTCCGCGAACCAGAACTCCGAGTAAGGAATTCTATTAACCCGGGAGAAGGTATTAGGCATTCCCGGATTCCGTGGTTCTAGCACGGTCGCTCAACTGTTGTATTTTCTTTTATCTGATTTTAAAACACATTCTAACCTATATGCCTTTTAGTAGTAAACCGTTTTTATTGTTATTTTTAATAAGAATTGCAACATCGTGAAAATGCGTCTCGAACCACGTCGCACCAGTGCACCCGTAATTGTCAACACATTTCAACTTCGTTGAGATTTGGATTTGGGTCACATAAATGTGCACCCACATTTAGGAAAGTAATATTATTAAAATACGCGCCTAAAGCAACTACGCGTTTATTATCTTTGAGGAAGACCGTGAAATTCGCTAAACGGTCCGCCCGAATTCTAAGTATTTTATATAACATTTATTGAGGGCCCTGCGATTTATGCATTTTATTTGGCGGGGCTCACCTCGTTTATTATTTAAAGGTCGATCCTAAAGCAACTACAATTTTCTTTTTATTTTTGTCTCTAAAATAAAGGAAGAAACCCTAATTAATCACCGTTATTAGATGAACATTAACGAAATCAACCCGGGCATAAGCTATTAGCACAATGGGTTTTGAGGCCAGCCTTTGGAAAAGGCATTGGACCATCCATATGACTGGACCAGTAGAGATGCCTTTGGCACTTTGGGCTTACGACTGGCCCAAATAAAATCTGGGCTGAACCACTTCGAGATCTCAAATCTCTGGCCAATTCGATGCCCAACCTCAAAGGAGATTCGAATTCTGGAACGGAACCTCAAATTAACACGATGAAACATAAATTTATAGAATCGCACTTATATAAATTTGAATCAATAAGCTAGCGGATGAGAGATATTAGATGATCATTATAATTTTTGGCGCTTTGAACGTCTGAAGGCTAAACACCTGAATTTGTTGAGATTCAGAACTCGATTTAGATTATCCCATATTAGTTACAAAACAGATCTGTGATTTCCAATTCAATTTAAGTTCCTAGCATTTCAATAAAACAAAATCAAGCTATACATGATATTAAACGATTCTATACTAAAGCTACCACTAAATGAAACATCACAAATTCCAAACGTTCCAACAGTCTCAATCAGTCCCAATCAGTCTAAATTATACAGATTATAACATGTTCTAATCATCCTAGTCTCAACTATCACTACTATGTTATAAATTTCAACAGCTACAACATTCGAACTAATATGGCTTCAAGCAGATTGACATTAAGTTAACATGAGCACTATGACATTTCTTCAATAAACCAAACACATCGACTGATTCAGCCCAATCATACATCAGTTGAAGCTGGAAAATACCTGGAATGTGAACAAAATGGGAAGAGAGGGAAGTCAGCAGCAATAGATGATAAACAGCAATCAAACCAGCAAGTGGGAGTAATTTTGAACCAAAAAGCTTCACCAAAAACTCAGGAACACACTACAGAAGTACAACACCAACTGATGGCCCTGAAATGACTCGATTGAACCCCAAAAACCACTCGAAATAGACCAATATATTTCAGGAAAAGCTTCAGCAATTAGAAGAGATGAAGATCACTGCCTAAAACTTGAAATTAACCTACAGAAGGCAATGTAACAGTATTTTTGGTTTTCTACTGCATTTCTGTTTCTTTATCTTTTCGACCCTTTTTTTTTTGAAGATTTGTAGTTTGGATTTCAAGTTCAGATCCGAAACTTATGGATAACAGGAGGGATTTTTTAGAGGCTGAAAACTTGTGAATCAAGGCAAATGAATGCCTATTTATAGGTGAACTTAGGGTCCAATTTCAGATTTTCCCTTTACCCATTAGTCCCTATTTTAATTCTATCTTTTACCCTTTATTTTCTGACTTGTTACACAAGTAACTACCCTAAGTTTACTGAAATCTGCACTATAGCCCATCCTAGAAGGGTCTATACCCATTACAATTCCTATTCTATCCTTGCCTTAGTTTTGATTTTACCAATCTTAATGAAACTACCCTTTTTCATGCCTAAACTTCCCTTTGAACCCTCTTGGAATTACTGAGCTGAACCAGACCATTCCCCTATTACCCTATTTAGAATCTGACTATAGTTAAACTAACTACTCTAATTTCAGTTATAACCAAACATTACCAATTTAAGCCTAATGACTAAATGAATTAACCCGTGACATTTACTAATTAAACCCACGCCGGACTGAATTAAACTAACCAAAAACTAACGAATCACATACTAACAAAAATAAGGATCAAACAATACCTTAAACAGAATCAATTAACAAAACAAAATCAAACGCATACTCAGGCAAGCAAATTTCAGAATACCGTACATGAGGAAATCTAAACAGGACTTGGAAAACAAGTAAGCCAATTATTATTATGTATTAAAGAGAAAATAATCAGATAACAGAAGAATGCCTGTATTGAATTCAAAAAGACAACCAAATCCTAAATTGACTAATCGAGAAGAGATAAAAAGGAAACAATAGAAAGAAAAACCAAGAGAACATTACCTGAGGAGCCTAGACCGGACATTGGAAACTTGATTCGAGCCCCGGAATAACATAATCGTTCGTTCTTTTCCAAAACAAATGAAAACGTTATTTTAGAACTCAAATCCAATACTGGATGCAAGAAATCGGCCAAGCTCGAACCCAATCGAATTTTAGGGTTATGCCCGTCCTAAGATTTGAAATTCGAGCATATACAAGGAGATTCGAGGAAAACCAGTTGGAGATTAGGGATGAAGGAGTGGAGGCGAGTCTATGGTGTTCATGGGGTGGGGTTTGCACGCCGGCGCCGCCGGCCACGACGGAGGCGGCTGCTAGGGTTTCGATTATTCGAACAATTTGGGTGAGATTTAAAGGAAACGAGGCATGGATTTGGAAAGAGGAAGGGAAGGCGGTCACGTGGTGTTAATTTGAGGTCCATCGGAGACCTGCCGCAGGCGGAGGCGATTTCCGGCCGGCGGTTTGCGGCGGAGGACGGTGGTGTTGAATGGTCTCTAATGGCTAGTGAGACGAAGGGGGGTAGGGGGGTTTCGAGGGGCAGGGGGCCTTCAGACAGTCTTATACCAAAGACTCCCGTGTTCCTGACCGTTCGATTAAAGAAACCTCGATGGTCCAGATCAATCCGGCATGAAACGATGTCGTTTGGTATATGGGGGGCTGGATTGAGTTTGTAGCGTTTGGGCCTGGTCCAGGGGTGTATTCATTTTGGGCTAAGACCGAATCAATTAAAAATGGCCCAGTTCCGGATCCTTCAAGACAAGCCCTCTTTTTTTGGTTTTAATAGCCCTTTTTTATTCTCTCTTTATTCAATTTGTTTTGTTTTCATTTTTGTATTTTATATATTTATTTGTATTTTATTAAAATGCAAAATTAAAATAGAGACCTAATTTATTTCCAAAATGAAGCTAATTAATTCCTATTTAAAGTAAACTCAAGACAAATTCAACAACTAACAATTAAAATGCAAAAATGGACTATTTTTGTTAGTTTCTTTAAATTTTGTTCTAAAAACAACTTAACCACTAAATAATCCTTAAATATGAAATTAGATCCTAAATGCAAATGTCATGCATATTTTTTATATTTTTCATATGAAATAAAATGCACAAGTGAAATGCAAACAATTAACAGAAAATAACATAAAATTCACAAAAGTGTAAAATAATGAAAGAAAAATTATTTTGTTTGAATTTTGGGAATAATTCATATATAGGGAAAAAATCACGTGCTCACAGCTGCCCCTCTTTGCTCGGGAACACGCAGAGTTCTCGGGCAAAGATAGGTGAGCAAATACGAGCGATTTTTGCCCGTTTGAATATTCCGTGTGAAGCATTTTGAAAGAGTTGACCGCACCCTGCTTCGGAGGTTGCCTACATATCCTTGGCTAAAAAGGAATCAGGTCAGTGTAGTTCAGGAGGGTTTGGTAGCTGGGACTACCAGGAGCTGTGATTTCATTGCTGTTGCTGCTGCTACTGCTCGCTGACCTCCTTATTACACCGTGTAAAAATAAAAAGAAGCTAGTCTAAGCTATGATCTATGAATTACAAGAATAGTCCTATCTATGTCTTCTAACTTGCTCTTTGTGTTGCCTTGAACTTGTATTCTTCCGCTGGTATTCTTGCGTTGTTGCCTTGCATTGTGATTGGAGATGTTTCGCCATTCCTCCGAGTGATGCTTGACCGCTGACATTTGAAATGTATTCCCTACTCTCCAGGCAAGCTCCTGACTGCAACGCTTGAAAAAGTATTCCCTTGTTCTCCAGGTGGGCTCCTGACTGCAACAAAACAAACAAAGAAAATTTTCTGCCCCAGTTTGGTGACTGGGTACAACATGTTATCAAATATTAAAAATTAAAAGCTAAAATTTGAATTGTACTTCCCTTGTTCTCCAGGTGGGCGCCTGACTGCTGAAGCTTGAAAAGTATTCCCTTGTTCTCCAGGTGGGCTCCTGATTGCTGAACTTGAAAAGTATTCCCTTGTTCTCCAGGTGGGCTCCTGACTGCAACAAAACAAACAAAGAAAATTTTCTGCCCCAGTTTGGTGACTGGGTACAACATGTTATAGGCGAACAGGATGAGTTGAAGAGGAAAATCAAAATGAGAGAGCTTGATGGTGAAACCCTTCCGGGCACATACAAGTCGAATAAGGATTGTCAATCGGATCGGGCAAGCGGAGCATTGAAGGCCCAGTTTCACGGCAAAAGGTACAACAAGAGCTGAACATCAGATTTGCTAAACAGATAGGCTGCAGGTGCATTCAAGGTCGTTTAGAGTCGGTATCCACATCTGATGGATTGCTATTCTGTAGGTTTCTTGTTAGGAATCGTCTCTCTCCATTACCCTTTACTCCAATCCTCCCATTTTTACTCCGTCGTCCTAGGTCGGTTGTTCAAAACAAGTGAGAAATGATATCAAAATCTGCCACCAAGCTTTCCATTAAACAACACGGCACCTTGGTGTGCACTAAAGGCGTCAAGCCAGGAGAAAAACCGCAGGCACACTGAGTTGCCACAATCAACATGCTTGAGACTCGTGCGAAATACAAGGGTCTTGATTTAGGAACAATGCAACAGATGAAAGATGAAGGGTTAGGGTGAACAGCTCAGAGATATTTTCTGTGGTAAGATGACAAAAGGTGGTTGAACATGACAAGCAGGGTCTTCAAGTGGAAATCGAAGTTATCAGGGCGAGTGAAGGTAACAATTGATTTGAGGCCAAAAGCCAGTGAATTTAAATCAGAAAGAACAACATGTGCGCTGAGTGGTAACAATCAATATGCTTGGGAATCCATGTGAAAACACAAAGGTTTTGGCAATATCAATTTAGGAACCACGCAACAGAACGGAGGGTTGTTTCGTGGAACGATCAGAGGTAGTCTCCGTTCAAGGGTAGCAAAGAATGTGGTTTAGTCAGTAAACAAGCAATGATCTTCGAGGGGGAATTCAGTTATCGTGACAAGTGAAAGAACAATAAACTCAAGGCTAAAGCCAAGTGGTCAAGAAAAAGAACATCATTATACACAAAGCAGGGACAAATAGACATGCTGCGGGGATTCCTATGAGACAGGAGGATTTGGGGGAGTATGACCGTTCATGCCAATTGCAACACAAATGGCAGGTATGATGGGCCACTTTCGAAGTCAAGGCCTACAAACCATACCACCCACATTTTAACCACAAGTTTCGTTGTTTGGGAACAGGAACAAAGCAGTGCAAAAGAAAGTTAGTTCAATCAGTAAAGGGAACATGAAAGGAAAGAAAAGAAATGGAACAAGAGGAGAACCGACAAAAAAGGAAGTTTCTCAAATCATTGACCTTTGCCATTACTTTTCACAATTGTTTCCTCCTAGGATAAAGGGCCTAGTCTGATGGAAGTTTTTTATAGAGTCAAAATCTTAGTCTGATGAATCTTTCTCCTAACGATAACAAGAGACCTAGTCTGATTGAATCTTCTCCTAGAGTCAAAAATCTTAAATCTGTATGAACCTTTCTCCTCAAGATAACAAAAGTGACCTAGTCTGATGAATTTTCTCCTAGGATCTAAATCTTAGTTGACAATTTTTCTCCTAAGATATAACAAAAGAGGGAACCTAGCTTCAATGGAATCTTCTCCTAGAGTCAACATCTTAGTCTGATGAACCTTTCTCCTCAGATAACAAAATGAACCTAGTCTGATGAATTTTCTCCTTAATCACATTCTTAGTCTGATGAATTTATTCTCCTAAGATAAGAAGCCTAGTCATGATAGATCATTTGCTAGTCAAATGTCCTTGGTTTTACTCACAGGACGTGTATCCAATTTAAGTCTCTGTTTTACTCTTATCATTGCATCAATAGCTTAGGTGATCTATAATTTCGTCGCTAACAACTCCCAAATCTTTCCTAGCGCAAAACTGGGCAGAAATTTCTTGTTGTTATTTTCTTGCAGTCAGCGCCCACCTGGAGAACAAGGGAATACTTTTCAAGCTTCAGCAGTCAGGCGCCCACCTGGAGAACAAGGAAGGTAGCAATTCAATTTTAGCTTTTTAATTTTTAATATTTGATAACATCTGTATCCAGTTACCAAACTGGAGCAAAATTTTCTTTGTTGTTTATTTTGTTGCAGTCAGGAGCCCACCTGAGAACAAGGGAATACTTTTCAAGTTCAGCAATCAGGAGCCACCTGGAGAACAAGGAATACATTTCAAGTTTCAGCAGTCAGGCGCCCACCTGGAGAACAAGGGAAGTGAAATTTAATTTTAGCTTTAATTTAATATTTG
>NW_017678402.1:17838-22156 GCF_001879085.1 Nicotiana attenuata
GTAAGGCTGAATGCTTCTAAGCCCCATCAGAAGGAAATGTGGTCGGGCTGCCGGCATATATACGATTTCATCAACGGGTAACCATCCCAGTGTCCACTCTATTTGGCTAGCAGTGAGAGCCCGAAAATATATTGTCCAACCCATGACTCCTCCTGGCAATTCGGCTCCTTTAATCCTCGTGTAAAACTCTTCTATGCATGTTTTTTCTGGAGACCCGTAGCTCAAGAATTGAGGACGATGACACAGATGCTCGATCATCCACATTTGTAACAATAGACTGCACCCCTCGAAGAAAGCTTCCCCGGCCTTGCAGGCTGTAAGAGCACGGAAGATGTCGGCCAATATCATAGGTGCAAGTGTACTTTTGGCTTGAGTAATTAACGTGCTGACGACCCCAGCTATTTTTATGTCAATGTTCCCATCCTTCCTTGGAAATACTAAAAGCCCCAGGAAAGCTACCATAAAGGCGAAACGTCGATGCTCCTCCCACTTCTGGTGGTTTCCTTTGCTACATATCTTACTTTCTGGGTTGTTGAACCCCCCGATATGGCCATATAGATGATATATGAAGCTCAGAGTACAAAAGCCACTTGCCAGATCTGTGTTATGGACGGTTCTGACTATCTTCAAAGAGTCTAGAAACCTGTGCACGGCTACAACTCTGGGGGCAACCAAGTATTTGTGCCTCAATGGAACCTCATCCTTTCCAATGTAGCCAGCTATTTCCTCTAATGTCGGGGTAAGCTCAAAGTCCGAAAAATGGAACACATTATGTGCTGGGTCCCAACATGTAACCAATGCCCTAATAATATCTCCCCGAGGCGCAATATTGAGCAAACCGGTAAGCCCTTTCAAATGATTCTTGACTGCAGCTTGCCCTTCTCCGCCTAAGTCATTCCACCACAGACGTAACTCCAAAGGGATTTTATGCATGATTGAAAATAATTCATTTTGAGTCGTGCTCATCCTGCACATTTATTAAGGTGATTTTAATCACTTATTTTGACCTAAAAGAGAAAAAAAAATGGCGCAATCTCTGTTCAAATTTCCAATTTAAACAAACAGCCGGTATTGCGGATACGGCCTTCCAGCACTTCATAAGGAAGATTTTAAGGCCGTGCCTGCTAACCGTTAAAAATGACTCAGGGTGGCTGTTCTTGCAAAAACAGCCTTCCGGCGCCCTTTTGGGGACATTCGGGTTATTTTAAACAAGGATGGCGGCACCCGACTTATTCATGATGAAATTAAAAATTTCGGCATTTTTTTGGCTATTTTTGAAAAGGGGAGGTTGGACCCGATGAGGGTTGCCTACGTATCTCACACCCGGTGAGAATCAAACCAGCGTAGTGCGGGCAAATAAATCTAACTATTTTGAAAACAAGACTCTTTTTGTTTTTGTTGGCAAATACACTATTTCTGAAAGCAAGATTCTTTTTTTTTTTATATTTTCTTTTCAGTGGCAAACTAATTTGAAAATAACACTCTTTTTGTTTTCTTTTCCATTGGCAAACTTAAGAAGAAATTTTCTTTTTTGTTTTTCATTTTCTCAAAATTCGGCAGCATTTCGGCACTACTTGGACATTGGTTTTTCTAATATAGGTAATTACCTCTCCACACTACTATTTTCTCTTTTCCCCTTTTTGTTTTTCAATTTTCCAGATATTCAAAGCCGGTCAGCATGCGAGTCCAAAACAGATAAATGCACAAGTAGGATGCATCAGGATGGTCCATTATTCTGGGTACACCGGTCCTAGATGGACCCAACCCCTGTGTTGAGTCCCATAAGTCATAATGCACGTGATGCAAATAAGCGTTCCTACTAGGGATCCGGCATGAAGTCAAGTTCTTCTAGGTTCAAAACCTGGGTATGTGTTCTAGACTGTGTACCCGAGCGGACAACTCGAGTCGAGGAGGGGGCTACGTACCGGGAACCAAAAGGCCATCCGGCTTAGTAACTTGTCCGGCCTCTTTCTTATTTCAGGGTATTGACACTAACAGAATAGGGAGTCTCAACCAGTAAGCACATCCTCGGAGATGAGAAAAGAAGGGTTTCGGCACAGTTTATATACAGTTCAGATAATATCAAAGCGGTAAAAAGCAACATTTGCACATTTAGCATGAAACATGTAGGTGTCACACCTCCTTTTTCTACTACACCCCCGTAAAGGGGGTGTAATAAAGGGAGTTATTTTCCAACTTAAAGTGACAATCGAAACGGGATTATTTATATTAAAATCAGAGTCGCCACTTGAGAGATTTATGGTGTCCCAAGTCACCGGTTTAGATCCCGAATCGAGGAAAGGGTTGGCAGAAATCCGGGTAAGGAATTCTGTTAACCCGGGAGAAGGTGTTAGGCACTCCCGAGTTCCGTGGTTCTAGCACGGTCGCTTTGATCATACTCGGCTTATTAAAAATGTTTAATTACTGATTTTAGAACCTATGTGCATTTACTTATTTTACCGCTTTTAATAAGAAAAAAAATTTATCTTGAAACGGGTTACGCGTACGTATACCCATTTGTTTGGTGCGTCAAAAATCATGTCACGCGAACGTGTCCACAATTAATAACGCTTTATTATTATTAAGAAAATTTGGGCCAAAGTTGCGCGAACGCATACTCCGATTTTGTTTTTAGAAGCGTAATTGTGTTACGCGGACGTATACACAATCACACTAGTATTTTAAAACGGCTCTAAAGGATATTCTACGAAATATTTAGTCATTTTTACATCTAGGTTATGAAATTAATGTGAGGGCCGTATGTGATCTAATGAACTTATAGAGACTGAATATAATTAAGACTCGTAACTTATTTTATTATTAAGAAAAGATTGAGCGAAGTTGCGCGAACGCATACTCCAAATTAATTTAGGATCATGGTCATGTTACGCGAACGTATACGCGACCACAGTCGTATCTTAAACGGTCCTAAAGGCTTGCTACGAACACTTATTAATTGTGATATCTATATCATGAGCTTAAACGGGCTAGGTAAAATTATTCTTAAGGTATCTATTATAATTAGACTAACCCATGTAATGACTGGGCCCCAAATGAGGCCCAGCTTGGCAGTCCAGTCATGAGGAGCGAATTGCTCCTGAGGTCGGCCCAGCATTAAACTATGAGCAGGGGCCCAACCGTGTAAAATGGCCAATTTAAAAGACTAAATAGGCTGCCTGCTTCTTAAATAGAAAGGGTCCAAAAATGAGTCGACATTACTGGCCTCTAGCCCATTAGTAACTGTAAAGAACCAGTCATGTGACCAACTTGGGCGATTAACAACTTACGCACCCATTCGTGATTCCAAAGAGAAAGGATTAGACTTCATTCAAGTGCTGATTTTCAAAATTATGCCAATGCTAAGGAAATCCTTTTAAGCAAATTTATTTGCAAAAATACCAGTTAATCTACCTTTCACATGAACCAACTGACTGAATGCTCTAGACTTCAATTACCAATTCACACACCCTTTAAAGACAAATCAATACTATATTATAGCATTTCAAATGGCAGTAAAAGATCCCAACATATTACTCATCACGACTGAACATGAAAATTACTCAAAAATTTGAACACAAATCTCATCGAGTTCATGTGGCAGCCTAGAATTAGTTAGCACAATGAAAGTCCCATTATTACAACTATACATCTATCTATGAAATGTAAGAAAAATACTGAATTCCTTATCACATACAAATCAAATGGTGGTAATTCTGCCACCCTAATATCTAACAGTCACAACCATGTAAGTTCAATTAACAACGTAAAATCCAAGTCACTGCTACACACTAAAGTCTAATGACATAATGTTAACCTACTCAAATGATTGAGATCTAAAACTTAACTAATATTTCAAAGCATATTGATGGACAAAATTTTACAAAAATGGAAATTTAAACATAAGAAATAAAGAAGGAATAAGACAAATGCCATCTTCATTCATTCTCCCAACTTGAGCATCAAATTACATAGGTTTAGAGAGAAATATGTACCTGGGAAAAGAAAAAGGAAATAAAATGAGGCAGGTCAGCAGTAGAAAGCAACAGCAACAGGATGATCAGCCCGGAAAATGATTTGAGAAATCACTTGAAACCAAACCGAAATTCAAGACCAAATTCCAACCAAAATAAACCGAATAAAACTTGAATATCAGCGAGACTTCAACTTATTTCTAGCTGTTAAGTTTTCAGACTTGCCCTAGAGTGAATACCACCAGAATTTCCCAAGATTTCCCAATAGAACCCTAGTATTTTTGGTGTTTTCTCTGATTTTTATACTCAGATGTTAGTAAAACTTCACAGGCTTTGTTTTCTGTATT
>NW_017678403.1:0-1506 GCF_001879085.1 Nicotiana attenuata
CTTTTGAGACCTATCTAATGTCTAAATTATTCTAAAGAAAAAGAATTAACTAATAACCAAATTTCAACAAAATAGAAATCAACAATCATACAACACATATGAATTGAATAACGTGTACATACACGGTCATTCCCAGAATTGGCCACAAACTTCAATTAAGGTAATCAATCACTAAAAAACAGTGATTGCCCCTTTTACAGTAATAGCTAATTTTAACCTTCATTTTCCATCCAATTAATCAACTTAAATGCTATATCAATCAGCGGGGCTTAACATGCCTACTTGTTCAACTAAACACACTACTATTATTAGAGATTAATAGAGAAGAAGTTCTCAAACAAATTAAGTCATTAAACATGCTATACTTATAAAATTAGACAGAAAATAGCTCAGATTTCATTAATGATTTCAACTAAAAGTAATAGATGTATACACACGTACCTAGGCAATAAGAACAACTGAGATTGACAAATGAAGGTCTGGCCACTTAAAGCTAGAGCTCAACAGCTTTGAAACAGCCAAAATCATCAACATAATCACAAATTTGAACTTCAACATCTTACACAAACCCTGATCTGGTTTTCGGATTTTTTGAAAGTCCAAACTCATTCATTTTTTATAGTATATGATGTGCATGTGTATCTTCAGAGAACATATGAGTGAGATGAGGAAGGAGATTGGAAGGATGGCTATGATTTTTGAAAAGGGAGGTGACGTCTCTGTTTTTTAATGCCTAATGGAGCCCCGTCGATGATCTTTCTAAAAGGGAGGGGATCTTTGTTATGTTGATTCTCTGTTTTTTGTTGTAGAGAGAACGAGCGAGATGGAAGGGGGGGGGGGGGACGGCATTAGGTTAAGAATGGGGAAGATCCTTTTGTTATGTGTGGGATCTGATATTATATGAAATTATAGATTAGGTTTTTTAATTAAAGGGGAAGGAGACCGGTTGGGCCTAGCAGGCGTGGGCTTGGGCGGTTTTTGAGGGAATTGGGCCATGCAAATTGGCCCATGTCCGAAAGTAGACCCAAAAATAGCTTATCCCCCCTTTTTCTTTCTTTGTTTTTTTTCCTTTGATTTTAAATTCTTGAACAAATTAATTAAAATGCTAATTAAATCTAACTTAAATCTCATTAGCAAACTAATTCTATTTATCCATTAACAAAAGCATGAAATAATTTGTTTGAATTTTTTATGTATTTATTCTAACAGTTAAAGAGTAGTTTATTCCTACAAATGCAAATTAAACCTAAGATGGCATGAAATTAAAATTTAACAATTTTTTAAGGTTTTTCTATGATTTTAAAATATTAAACATGCATGAAAATGCAAACTAAATAAAAGAAAAACTACCTAAAATTACACTTAAAATTATTTTTTAGGTTCTATTTTTTTAAGGAGTTAATTTTCCATGTGGGGTCAAAAAATTAAGGTGCTCACAGCTGCCCCTCTTTGCTCGAGAACGTGAAGAGTTTTCGGGCAAAGATAAAGTGAGCAATTACGAGCAAT
>NW_017678403.1:5775-17148 GCF_001879085.1 Nicotiana attenuata
GAAATCACTGAAGCAGTGAGCTCCTTTAATACGGGCTCCAGGCCATTTTTGCCCACTTTTCACTCATTTATTGGGCGATTTTGGATCTTTTGAGAGAAGATTTTCACCTAGCATCTTGAGGTAAGTTCATACTCCTTATTTCTAAGTTTAATACTTGAGTTTTGGGTAGATTAACACACAAAGATTAGGAAAAATCAAGGGATTAGAGCAAAACCTAGGGTTTTGATAAGACTTAGATTCTACCACGAAATTTGTTAAGGAATGAAGTAGAAATCATATATTATTGTTCCTTAGGTTATAGTGAACAACTTTCTTCAAAAATTTCCGAAATTTGGGCACGTGGGCCCGGGGTCGGATTTTAGGAAACTTGTGTTTAAAGTTGGGAAATTACTTTAGTAATTAAAATGCGTACTCTTGAGCTTCTATTGACTAGTTCCTACTTCGTTTAATTAGTTTCGGATCGTACGGCTCCAAATTTGAGGGTTTGAGCACGTTCTTGATATTGGAAGTACGCTTTGGAGCGAGGTGAGTCTCCTATCTAACCTTGTAAGAGGGAATTATCCCCATAGGTGTAATAATTGAATAATTTGCCACTAAATGCGGGGGCTACGTACGTACTAGGTGACGAGAGTCCGTGCGTAGCCACTATTATGCTTAAGTCCGGGTAGTTTAGGACCCACAAACATGCTTTATGTGACGTTCTTGTAACTCTACGATTGATTTGGGGATTTCTTAAATCATGTTGAATGTGGTAAATGACTCTAATAAGAAGAACATCATTTTCTTGGCCCTTTTGAGGAGAAGTTGATATTTTCGTGAGTAATTGTTCTCCCGACATATATTCTTGTCTGCCTTTTGTTGTGTTTAAATACATTTGACCGCGTCGCATGTATGATTCACGAGCAGGGTAATACATGCATCTATGGTTCGCGCCGTTCGCCCTCCGGCAGTGCACACTCTATTTTTTATGTTGGATCGGGCCGTACGCCTCGGCACTCTGCGTATGCTTANTTGTTGAATATGGTAAACGAATCTAATAAGTGGAACACTATATTTCTTGCCCTTTTAAGGGAGAAGTTGTCATGTTGTGAGTACTTACTCTCCTGATGCCTGTCTTGTCTACTTGTTGATGTGTTAAAATACATTTGACCGCGTCGCATGTATGATTCGCGAGCGGGATAATAGATGCATCTATGGTTCGCGCCGTTCGACCCTCCGGCAGTGCACACTTTATTTTTATGTTGGATCGGGCCGTACGACCTCGCCACTACTTGCGTATGCTTTTGACTGGTATATTGTTGTGGATGGAACCTTGTTATATGCCTTGAAATGTAATTGGCTAACTGTGATATCACCTCGTTAAGGACTTGTTGCTTTATGCTATAAACTGTTATTTATTGTGCTATCCATGTTTAGTGTATCACCTATCATGTTATTTGACCCTAGTAAGTGTCAAGTCGACCTCTCGTCTCTACTCCTTCGAGATTACACAGGATACTTACTGGGTACACATTGTTTATGTACTCATACTATGCTTTTGTACTTAATTGTACAGGATCTGAGGCAGGTACATCTGACTACCAGGCTGGTGCATATCCGTGACCGCTCGAGATTCCATGGTGAGCTGCTCCCTTCCTATGCCGCTCAGCAGCCCGGTGGAGTATTTTCTTTACTTTTGGCTGTCTATTCTATTTCGGACAGTAGGGTAGTATTATTCTTTTGTATATTCTACTAGCTGCCCATGCTCTTATGACACCAGGTCTTGGCACACACATTAGTAGACTACTCTTTTAGGATGTATAACTATTTCTGAATGTTGAGTACTATCGCATGCTTTAATTTCTGATTAAGAAAATGTCATAACTGTTTTAGTAAGTTAAATGAGAATTTATTAATATTTCCGCGTTGGCTTGCCTGACAACGGTGTTGGGCGCCATCACGACTTGAGGTGAAATTGGATCGTGACAACATGGTATCAAAGCACTAGGTTCAAGTAGGTCTCACGAGTCATGGGAAAACCTAATAGATTCTTGCGGATCGGTACGGAGACGTTTGTATTTATCTTCGAGAGACTATAGGATATTAGGAAACTACTCTTTATTCATTTCCTATCGTGCAGTGGATGGTACACTAAATTTCTCTCTTTTTTTCTCTCACAAATGGTGAGGACTCGCACGGCAAATGTTCCTGAGCCGGGAGGCGCTGCTCTCCCCGTTGCTAGAGGCCGCCGAGGTACAGGCAGGGGGAGGGCACCGGCCCGAGGTAGGGGACGAGGGCATCCCAGAGCTGTTCCAGTAGCACCACCAGCGAAGCCGGCGGGAGACCCTACTATTGAGGAGCAGGGCGAGGTGGCCGCAGCTGAGCCTACCCCGACGGACTTTATGACAGCACCGGCAGGAGTTCATGGGCCATATGCTACGGTTCATGGACACCATGACTTAGGCTGGTTTATTTCCAGCTGATCCAGCTACATCACAGGCAGGAGGGGGAGCACAGACCCTTACTGCCCACGCTCATGGTCATGCAGCTGTAGTATATCAGACTCCGGGTGCAGTACCCACGGATGGGGCTCAGCCAGTTGCTGTAGTGGTGCCCGAGCCCAGACCGGCTGCGGATGGTGACCCGCAGAAGCTGTTGGATAGATGGACTAGACTTCACCCTCCTGTCTTCGAGGGTGAGCATCATGAGGATGCTCAGGATTTCATTGATAGGTGCAGGGACAGACTGCACAACATGAGGATATTGGAGTCGCATGGAGTTGACTTCACCACTTTTCAGTTTGAGGGCAGGGCCCGTAGATGGTGGCAGTCTTATGTTCTTGGCAGACCCGCAGGCTCTCCTCCTATCACTTGGGGTCAGTTCACACAGTTATTTCTGCGGTATATTCCACCCTCTGAGAGGAAAGAGCTGTGGTACCCGTTTGAGCAGCTTGAGCAGGGTCAGATGTTCGTGACCGATTATGAGGCGAGGTTTTCAGAGTTATCCCGCCATGCATTGATGATACTTCCTACCGACGCAGAGAGGGTGCGGAGGTTTGTTATAGGGTTGCATTCGGGTATTAGGGCCAACATGGCCCTAGAGGTGGAGATGGGGACTTCTTATCAGCTAGTAGTGGAGATTGCTCGGAGGATTGAGGGCTATTGTTTGAGAGGTAGGGAGCAGGTGCAGCAGGACAAGAGAGCTCGATTTTTCGAAGATTTCAGAGGTGCCCCGGTTAGGGGTAGAGGTCAGTATGGTAAGGGTTAGTCCAACAGGCCCCTACATTCAGCACCACCACCGGCTCAGAGTGCTCCAGCGCGTCCTTATATCAGTGCCATACCAGAGAGTTCTTATCGCCCGCCAGCTATTCAGGGTTCTTCTAGTGGACATTCAGGTCCCCAGGGTTCTTCTGGCTCCTATTCCAGTGCTATGCCAGAGGGTTCATACCGTCCTCCAGCCATTTTTGGTCCCTCTAGTGGGTATTCAGGCCATCAGGGCCAGGCTTCCGGGCAGCAGGCTATGGTGCCCAGAGTTTGCAACGAGTGTGGAGACCCAGGCCACTTGAAGAGGACCTGCCCCAGGCTTCGAGGCAAGGCAGTACAGCAGGGTCAGCAGCCTATGATTCCAGCACCAGCCGCCTAGAGGCGGGGGACAGAGCGATAGGGGCCGTCCTAGAGGTGGAGGCCAGACAGGGAGAGGTCAGCCAGCTACTGCTCAGTCAGGTGGAGGCCGGCCAGCCGGCGCTCCAGCCAGATTCTATGCTCTTCCAGCCAGACCATATGCATTGGCCTCAGATGCTGTTATCACAGGTATTATTTCCGTCTCTGGCAGAGATGCTTCGGTATTTTTTGACCTAGGGTCCACCTATTCATTTGTGTCATCTCTGTTTGCTCGTTTTCTGGTTATTGCTCCTGAGCCCTTGGGCACTCCTGTTCATGTGTCCACTCCCGTGGGCGATTCTGTGGTTGTGGATTGGATCTACCGGTCTTGTATGGTTACCTTCTGTGGTTTCGAGACTAGAGCAGATCTCCTATTGCTTGATATGATTGATTTTGAGGTCATTCTGGGCATGGATTGGCTATCCCCATACCGCGCCGTCCTTGATTGCCATGCCAAGACTGTTACATTGGCGATGCCAGGGTTGCCAGGGTTGGAGTGGAAGGGTTCCACAGTTGATACATCTAGTCGGGTTATCTATTTCTTGAAGGCTCGGCATATGGTCGAGAAGGGGTGTTTGGCTTATCTAGCTTATGTTCGGGATACCACCGCAGAGTCTCCGACGATTGATTTGGTTCCAGTAGTCCGGGAGTTCGCCGATGTGTTTCCTTCTAATCTTCCTGGCATGCCACCGGATCACTATATTGATTTCTATATTGATTTGGCTCCAGGCACCCAGCCTATATCTATTCCACCATACTGTATGGCTCCGAAACAGCTGAAGGAGTTGAAGGAGCAGCTTGAGGAGTTGCTAGCAAAGGGGTTTGTTAGGCCCAGTGTATCACCTTGGGGTGCGCCAGTGTTATTTGTGAAGAAGAAGGATGGGACTATGCGGATGTGCATTGACTACCGCCAGTTGAACAAGGTTACCATACAAAATAAGTACCCGTTGCCACGCATTGATGATTTGTTCGACCAGTTGCAGGGTTCTAGGGTGTTCTCTAAGATCGACTTGAGGTCAGGGTACCATCAGTTGAAGATTCGGGACTCGGATGTTCCGAAGACCGCATTTTGGACGAGATATGGCCATTATGAGTTTCTGGTGATGTCCTTTGGCTTGACCAATGCCCCAGCAGCATTCGTGGACATGATGAACAGAGTGTTCAGGCCCTATATTGATTCCTTTGTCATCGTCTTCATTGATGACATCTTGATATACTCCCGTAGCCTGGGGAAGCACAAACAGCATTTAAGAGTAGTGCTCCAGACCTTGCGAGAGCAGAAGCTAGATACTAAGTTCCCAAGTGTGAGTTCTGGCTAGAGTCAGTGGCATTCTTGGCATATTGTGTCAGGAGAGGGTATTAAGGTGGATCCCAAGAAGATTGAGGCTGTTCAGAGTTGGCCACGTCCTACTTCAGTGACCGAGATGACGAGTTTCCTGGGGTTAGCAGGTTATTACAGGCAATTCGTGCAGGGCTTTTCATCTATTGCATCACCTCTGACCATATTGACCCAGAAGGGTACTCCTTTTGTTGGTCCGATGAGTGTGAGGCGAGCTTTCAGAAGATCAAGACAGCTTTGACTACCGCACCAGTTCTTGTGTTGCCTTCCGGTTCAGGGATGTATACGGTATATTGCGACGCTTCATGCGTTGGCTTGGGTTGTGTATTGATGCAAGAGGGGCAAGTTATTGCCTATGCCTCCCGTCATCTGAAGATTCATGAGAAAAATTATCCTGTGCACAATCTGGAGTTGGCGGCGATTGTCCATGCTCTTAAGATATGGAGGCATTATCTGTATGGGGCGTCATGTGAGGTTTATACTGATCATTGCAACTTGCAGCATCTGTTCAAGCAGAGGGATCTCAATTTGAGGCAGCGTAGATGGCTTGAGTTACTGAAGGATTATGACATCACCATTCTTTATCATCCGGGCAAGGCAAATGTGGTCGCGGATGCCTTAAGCAGGAAAGCACAAAGTATGGGTAGCTTGGCTTTCATTCCAGCGGCGGAGAGGCCACTAGCTTTGGACGTCCAGTCCTTGGCTAACCGACTTGTGAGGTTGGATATTTCAGAGCCCAGCCGAGTTCTTCCTTGTGTTATTGCCTAGTCTTCATTATTGGCGAAGATCAAGGCCCGGCAGTTCGATGTTCCGCATTTGGCAGCTCTCAGAGAGACGGTGCTACAGGGTAGCACCAAAGAGATTTGTATTGGCGAGGATGGTGTCCTGCGACTCCAAGGTCGCCTATGTGTTCCTAATGTTGATGGCTTGAGGGAGAGGATTCTAGCGGATGCTCATAGTTCGCAATATTCTATACACCCAGGCACTACAAAGATGTATCATGACCTGAGGCAGCATTATTGGTGGCGACGGATGAAGAAGGAAATAGTGGAATATGTGGCGAAGTGTTTGAATTGCCAGCAGGTCAAGTATGAGCACCAGAGACCAGGCGGCCTACTTCAGCAGATGCCCATTCCTGAGTGGAAGTGGGAGTGCATCACTATGGACTTCGTAGTGAGATTGCCCCAGACCTTGCGAAAGTTTAATGCAGTATGGGTCATTGTTGACTGGTTGACCAAGTCGGCATACTTTATTCCGATTGTGACTACTTACTCTTCAGAGAGGTTGGCTCAGATTTACATTCGGGAGATAGTCCGGTTGCATGGTGTTCCTATTTCCATCATATCTGATAGGGGCCCTCAGTTCACTTCCCATTTCTAGAGAGCCGTTCAGAGTGAGTTGGGGACCCGCGTGGAGCTCAGTACAGCATTTCACCCTCAGACCGACGGGCAGTCAGAGAAGACAGTTCAGATTCTGGAAGACATGCTTAGGGCATGTGTGATTGACTTTGGAGGACAGTGGGATCAGTTCCTGCCTTTGGCTGAATTTGCTTAAAACAATAGCTATCAGTCCAGCATTGAGATGGACCTATATGAGGCTTTATACGGTCGGCGATGTCGTTCTCCGGTCGGGTGGTTTGACCCCGGAGAGGCTAAGTTGTATGGTACAGAACTGGTGAAAGATGCCCCGGAGAAGGTGAAGCTAATTCAGGAAAGACTTCGCACGGCACAGTCCAGACAGAAGAGTTACGCGGATCGAAGGCGCGTGATCTATCATTCATGGTTGGCGAGAAGGTTCTCTTGAAAGTCTCGCCGATGAAGGGTGTCATGAGGTTCGGGAAGAAGGGAAAGTTGAGCTCAAGGTTTATCGGCCCATTTGAGGTGTTGAAGCGAGTTAGGGAGGTGGTATATGAGCTTGCTTTACCTCCCTGCTTATCGGGAGTCCATCCAGTTTTCCACGTGTCTATGCTTCGGAGGTATCATGCCGACTTGTCCTATATGTTGGACTTCAGTACTATTTAGTTGGATGAGAGTTTGGGTTATGAAGAGGAGCCAGTTGCCATTGTTGATAGACAGGATCGCCAGTTAATATCCAAGAAGATTTCAGCGGTGAAGGTCCAGTGGAGGGGCCAACCAGTCGAGGAGGTGACTTGGGAGTCCGAGAAGGACATGCGGAGCAGATATCCACACTTATACGGCACCTCAGGTACTTTTCTATGTCCGTTCGAGGACGAACGTTTATTTAAGAGGTGGAGAATGTAACAACCCGACCAGTCGTTTTACTTTTTAAGACCCCGTTCCCCTAAATAAAACTTCCCGTTCTTGCTTTAGCTTATTTATGACTTGTGGGGGTGGTTGGTTCGGGATTTGGAAGCGTTTGGGTTGATATAAGCCCACTTGAATCCTTAAGATTTTCTTATAAGGCCAAGTTTGACTTTGGTCAACATTTCTAGCAAACGGACCCGGATCTGTGTTTTGACGGTCTCGGAGGGTCCGTAGGAAAATATGGGACCTGGGCGTATGCCCGGAATCGAATTCCGTAGTCCCTAGCCCGAGAAATGAATTTTTATTAGAAATTGTTAAAACTGAAATTTCAAGGATTTAAAGAAACTAAATAATGATTGATCACATTGGTATCGGGCTCGTATGTTGGTTCCGGAGCCCAGTACAGGTCCAATATAACATTTAAGACATTCCCTCAAAATTTGGTGTCAATCCGAGTAGTCTAAGTACGTTTCGACTCGTTGGAAGTGAATTAAGAACTTGAAGTTCATAAGTTTGATTCGGTTGGTTTTAGGGGGTGATTCTTAGATTTAGCGTTGTTTCGGGTTATCCGAAGGTTCGAGCAGGTCCGTTTCATGATTTCAGACTTGTCGGTATGCTCGGACGGGGCCCGAGAGCACCGAGCGTCAATCGGACGAGGCTCGAATGAAGTTGGAAAAATTGTGAAGTGCTGAAGCTTTAGTTACTGTCATAACCGCACCTGCGGTTGGTCAGCCGCAGGTGCGAGACCACAGGTGCGGTCAGCCCATCGCAGATGCGGCCCAGGGCTGGCCAGGCCATACCGCAGAAGCAGCTCTTCAGCCGCAGAAGCGGCTTCAAGACCGCAGAAGCGGTCCCATCCCGCTTGGCCAATTCCGCAGATGTGGCCTCCCTATCGCAGAAGCGGGACCATAGATGCGGTCCCCTGACCGCAGATGCGGAAATCGCTGAAGCAGTGAGCTTCATTTAATACGGGCTCCAGCCATTTTCAACCATTTGGCACTCGTGTATTGAGCGATTTTGGAGCTCTTGAGGGGGGATTTCCGCATTGCATCTTGAGGTAAGTTCATCCCCCTTATTTCTAAGTTTAATACTCTAGTTTTGGGTAGATTAACACCTAAAGATTAGGAGAAATGAAGGGGTTAGAGCAAAACCTAAAGTTTTGATAAAACTTAGATTTTACCACAAAATTGGTTATGAAACGAAGTAGAAATCATATATTATTGATCCTTAGGTTTCAAGGAACAACTTTCTTCGAAAAATATCGGAATCCGGGCACGTGGGCCCGGGGTCGGAATTTAAGAAACTTGTGTCTAAGGTTGGGGAATTGTTTTAATAGTTAAAATGAGATCTTGTGAGCTTGTATTGACTAGTTCCTACTTCATTTAACAAGTTTTGGATCGTTCGGCTCCAAATTGAGAGTTCGGGCTCGTTCTTGGTATTGGAAGTGCACTTTGGAGCGAGGTGAGTCTCCTATCTAACCTTGTAAGAAGGAATTCTCCCCATAGGTATAATAATTGAATAATTTGTCATTAAATGCGGGGGCTACGTACGCGCTTGGTAACGAGAGTCCGTGCGTAGCTACTATTATGCTTAAGTCCGGGTTGTTTAGGACCCTAAAAGCATGTTTTATGTGATGCTCTTGTTACTCTATGATTAATTCGAGACTTTCTAAATCTTGTTGAATATGGTAAACGAATCTAACAAGTGGAACACTATATTTCTTGCCCTTTTAAGGGAGAAGTTGTCATGTTGTGAGTACTTACTCTCCTGATGCCTCTCTTGTATACTTCTTGATGTGTTTAAATACATTTGACCGTGTCGCATGTATGATTCGCGAGCGGGGTAATAGATGCATCTATGGTTCGCGCCGTTCGACCCTCCGGCAGTGCACACTTTATTTTTATGTTGGATCGAGCCGTACGACCTCGACACTACTTGTGTATGCTTGTTGACTCGTATATTGCTGTGGATGGAACCTTGTTATATGCCTTGAAATGTAATTGGCTAACTGTGATATCACCTAGTTAAGGACTTGTTGCTTCATGCTATAAACTGTTATTTATTGTGCTATCCATGTTTAGTGTATCGCCTATCATGTTATTTGACCTTAGTAAATGTCAAGTCGACCTCTCGTCTCTACTTCTTTGATATTAGACAGGATACTTACTGGGTACATATTGTTTATGTACTTATACTACGCTTCTGTACTTAATGGTACAGGATCTGAGGCAGGTACATCTGACTACCAGGCTGGTGCATATCCGTGACCGCTTGAGATTCCACGGTGAGCTGCTCTCTTCCTATGCCGCTCAGCAGCCCGATGGAGTCTTTTCTTTACTTTTGCTGTCTATTCTATTTCGGACAGTAGGGTAGTATTATTCTTTTGTATATTCTACTAGCTGCCCATGCTTTTGTGATACCAGGTCTTGGCACACACATTAGTAGACTACTCTTTTGGGATGTATAACTATTTCTGAATGTTGATTACTATCGCATGCTTTAATTTTTGATTTAGAAAATGTCGTAACTGTATTAGTAAGTAAAATGAGAATTTATTAATATTTCCACGTTGGCTTGCCCGACAACGGTGTTGGGTGCCATCACGATTTGAGGTGAAATTGGGTCGTGACATTTATTGTTCAATTAGACCCTACAAGTGTTCACTGATTGCCAAGTTAAGGTAAACATGAACAAACAGGCCAAGGTCAAATCAAAGATCAAGGCCAAACATTGATCGAGTCTTAAACAACTATGAAAATGATCTTACAAATGGCTGAATTTTATCCTGAATTTGCTCTAACGGACATGGAACTAATCAAACAACTAGTGGCAATAATACCCAATATACAATCAAAACACTGTCAAACCAAACTGAAACAAGCAAAGGACAATGAAGCACCATAGACCCAATTACTGCGATTAGTATAAACTATGTAAACTAAAGGTTTAAACAAGAACAACATAAAGAAATTTAACAAGAACAACAATTAATCACTAAGCGATCCAACCTAATTGACTAATGAACCTAGCATTTATCATTAATTATAAGAAAAAGCGAAACAAAAATAAACTAAAAGAAAACCTAATCTGGACAGTAATCTAGAACTCAAAATTCTTTTTTTTCCTTATGGGCGAACCAAAATATGCAGATGCATAAGAGTATAGACAAGAACATCAACAAGACATTTAACAGAATAAACAGAAGAGAAAAGTAAAATACTAAGACGAAGAAAAGCAGGACAAAACAAAACACAAAAAAATTTAATGCAACTAAGGTTACTGCCTAATTTTGAAGAAAAGAACAAGAAAAATAAAACTTAAAAGAAACCCTAGCAGACGTATTTATTACTATATACTATTTATTATTATTTTTCATATTTTGTTTTCACAGACGAGAATCAGAACTCAAACAATCAAAAAGATAAAACAAGACAAGAAAAACAAAATAAATAACGGAACCCTAATAAATGAGAAGAGGAAAAACGGACTTAGCTTTTTTTTCTTTTGCTTTTGATTTCGTTAAAGATCGACCCCAAGCGTTTGTTCTCATCAAGAAAAAACGCATGGGGTGACGCTTGAACGGAAGAAAAACACGGAGAAGAGAGGCGTGCAAAGAACCAGTGTTCTTAGATATGAAATTTGGCCAAATTGAACGGGATTTGAATGAAAAGGTTTAGGGATTTGGAAAGCGGAGGGGACGATGGTTGTGTGGTGAAAATTTTGTGGGGTTTGGGGAAGTTCTGCCCCCGTGAGGCGATTTCCGGCGGCGGAGGCAGTGGGGGGATTTTAGTGTGGCTGGCTTCTCTAGGGTTTGGTTAGAGACGAGTGGGGGGGAGGGGGGGGGCTGCTTCGGACACTAATATATGAAACCAAAGGCCAGTTCCCAGCCGTTGGATCACACGAGATCAACGGCTGGGATTTGATTGAACAAAACGGTGTCGTTTCGTGAGGGTTGGGGCTGGACCGGGTGACTTGGGTGTTGGGCTTGGACCTGGGTGGGGCGATTGGGATATAATTTGGGCCAATTTTGGGGATTTGGCCCAAATTTTGACCAGACCAAAGCTTCTTCTCCCTTTCATTTCTTGTTTTTCGTTTTCTCTTTTTTTTTACTTTCTTTCTTTAATTAATTTAA
>NW_017678403.1:21813-22153 GCF_001879085.1 Nicotiana attenuata
TCTTTTCTTTTCTTTTTCTTTCTTTCTTCTTTACTTTTTCTCTTCTTCTTCTTTCTTCTTTCTCTTCTTCTTTCCTCTTTTTCTCTTTTTTATTCATATTTTATGTATCTGTATTTCTAAACTCTGCTTCTGATTCCAAAAGAGGGATATGAAAGAAAATAAATAAGGCTCAAAAGGGTAACAAAGGATAAAGTGTTTAGATAGCAGAATAAAATGCCTTCGTCATTCCAATCTTCAAAACATGCTAAGTACAAACAACCCAATTAGACAAACCAAAGAAATCATACATAATATCTTTTGACTGTATCAGAATTGATAGCCATATCTACACATTTGCCTT